>NC_045426.1:703448586-703736086 GCF_902635505.1 Sarcophilus harrisii | reverse complement strand
ATAAAGACCAAATGATGGAGGCAGAATAGGCAGAATTTGATATTTCTGGTTTCAGAGGCCATGAATCCCATGGCCATGAAGGTACTAGCCATAGTTGTTAAGAGTGTACCTAGGATTCTTTCCATTCTATATGGTACTTTCCCCAGAAGAATCTGTTGTAATACAGCAGGTCATTGGCAGAGTTGAGACTCCAAATTGGAAATCCTGATTTAGAGCTCTCTAATCTAATACATTTGATGGTTTACCTTCTTAGATTATTTCCAGCACAAAATATTCCAATTTATATGCTCCATGACACCTTAGGATCCTAGAATTCTATGTTCTGGGTTTTTAGATTCTTTTCTATTTTAACATTTGTTCCAGTTCCACAGTTGATATTCTAAGGGTTCTTTCAATCCTAATAGCATCTGTCCTAAGCTCTCTTTAGCTCTGTGTTCTATGTTCTAAGTACCTTCTGATCTGAACATTCTATGTCTGATGTTCTGAGATCTCTTGGACATTGGTACCTATGTCCCGTGCAAATTCTGACTGGTTGTGTTCTAATGTTGCTCTAAAATCCTATTCCCACGTTGCATTCTATGTTCCTTGACCTTAGGTTCCTTTTAGCTCTCACATGAGATCGATTAATCAAATAAACAAGCATTTACATGGAAGACATCGTATTAGGTGCTAGAGATGCAAATACAAAAATAAAACATTTCTACTCTCAAAAAACATATCCTATAGATGAACATATGTGAAGATATAAGATGATATTTCACATAGTCATATTTATATACACATAATATTGGACATATGTTGAATAAACTCACAGAGAAACCAAAATAAATACAAGAGAGTTAAAGGAAAGGACATTAGCAGTTGGGATAATGAAAAAAAGTTTTCATAAAGATGGCTTTAGAGCTTCATAATGAAGGAAGAGAAGGAACTATGAGATTGAGATGAAGAATGAGTGAGTATCTTCCATGTATGTGGGAAGATCACTGCAAGGCATGGGAAATTTAGTGTTATATATGAGGTTCAACAAGTAGTATGTCTGTCCATAGAATGGAGGAAGAGGAATAATGTTTAATGAAGATGGAAACAGGATGGGGAAGGATTGTTCACAGCATCTAAAGGATTTAAAAATTGTGTATTTTACTTTAGATAAAATGGTTGGTTGACTGGTTATTGTCCATTGTTCCTGAAGAGGCCCACGATAGAATCGTTAGGTTTGAGTCAAGGGACAGTGTAGCTGAATTTGGCTGATCAGAACAACATGTACTCAGAACGCTCAACCCCACATTGGGTACAAATATAGTCCTTATGAGAATTTGGAGTGGAGATGTCCTAAATTTGTGCATGACTATGGCTGGTCAAAGCAATGTGAACTCAGAACGCTCTACCCCAGGTTGGCTACAAATCTAGTCCTTATGAGTGGACATGTCTCTAAATTTGTGCATTTTGTGTTCATTTTGAGCTACTTCAATTCTTCTTGCTCGTAGAGCACAGTGCCTTTGTTGATGAGGGCTTATCATTCTGGATAGTCCTGTGCCAGTATCTCCCAATCAATTCCAAAGTTCTTTAGAGAAACCTTGAGAATGTCCTTGCATTGCTATTTTTCACCTCTGTGTGAGCATCTGCATTGTGTGAGTTCTTTGTAAAATAATCATTTATATTTTTAGATGTAATAGGGAGCTAGTGAACTTGGTTGAGGAAAGGAGTGAGATGATAAGCCCTGCTTTCCAGGAAAATTGTTTTGACAGTTATACGGAAGGCAGATTGTGATGAGGAGAGAATCAAAGCCTATATATGAGCCAAAGAGAAGGTCATTGAAATAAGTGCAAGGAGTGAGAAGCATCCGAATGACAGTGGTGTCTGTGGGGGAAAAGAGACAGAGACAGGTGAGAGAGTTTGTCAAGATAGAAATGGCAAAATCTGGCAAATAATTGGATGTGTGGGTTAGAACAAGTGAGGGAGGAAGGTTATGAATCTGGGAACCTGGAAGGATGGAGATGCCTTTGACAGAAATAGGGAAGTCTGGGAGAAGGGAGGGTTTTAGGGAAAAGATAATGAGTTCTGTCTTGGGAATGTTGATTTTGAGATGTCTCCAGGACATCCAATTTGAAATGTTCAATAGGCAGCTGGTGATGAGAAAGATTGAAGCTCAGGGGGAGATAAGTGGGGCTGGAATGATCTGCATAGGAAAGATAATTAAGCCCATGAGAGCTAATGAAGCTAATGCAGAGGGAGAAGGGGATCCAGGACAGAACCTTGGGGAAACCTAAGAGAGGGGGTGGGATATGAGTGATGAGCTAATAAAAAGCAACTGAGAAGAAGCAATAAGATAGGTAGAAGGTGAGAATCAGAGAGCTCGAACAAATAAAAACCAAGGGAGAATAGAGGATTCAGGAAGAGAAGATGGTCCTGAATGTCAAATGTACCACAGAATGACTTCTCAAGAAGGGAGAGGACTGGGTAGGTTATCAGATTTGAAAGTTGGCTGATTATTGGTTAACTTTAGGGGAGAAGTTTCACTTGGGTGATGAAGTCCTGAGCCAGATTACAAAGGATTAAGGAGTAAGAGGAGAAGAAATAGGAGGCAAGAAATAATGATATTTTTCTAAGTTTCATTAAGAAAATCAGGAAAACTAGGCAATTGATTGAGGGGATGAGAGCGAGTGGATTTTTGTTTTGTTTCGTTGTGAAGCTGAGATTTGGATGTGATTGAAGGCAGGAGGGGAGGAAACAGTAGATGAGCGTTTCAAGATTATAAACTGAAAAGATGATTCATGGGGAAATCTAATGGAAAAAGATGGAAGGGGATGAGATCAAGGTCATGGGTAGTGGAGTTGGTCTTGGCAGAGAGAAGAGATAAGCTCAGCATCAAGAATGAAGGGAAAAGGAAAAAGAATAGGAGGGCAGGTCAAGGGGTAGAGAGATGAAGGAAGATAAAGGGATTTGGACACAATTTCCTCAGTTCCCATTGATAGAGATGGTGATGGGACAGTTTGAGAAGTTGGAGAAGGGAAGAGAAAGTTTGGAATAACATCTATAGGGGGTGAATTAGGCAATCCATTCCAAAGAATAAAAAGTACTTAGTGTAGTAAGAATCAAAGTAAAGACATTATTTATCTTTAGGTTTCTCAACTCACTGTTTTATTTTCTGAGGTTTTTCTGAGGTTTGACATGAGCACTTCAGGGAATCATTCTCCCTTTAAGCTCCCTCCTTCTCTGATTCAAGGCCCATCTCCACCATGATCTTTTCTATGTCCTTTCCTAGCTCTGAAATTCCACATTCTGATATTCTGTGCTCTAAGGCTCCTTCCAGCCCCCGAATTCTGGACTCTAGGTCTAACATTCTATACCTGTAACTTTCTTAAAAACTCCTCTTATTTTTTTGTCCATTTTTCCCAATTTTTTTCTTTATTATAACTTTTGTTTTGAAAACATATGCATGGATGATTCTTCAACATTAACCCTTGCAGAATGTTGTGTTCTCATTTTACTTCCCTTCTTCTACCCCCTCCTCTAGATGGCAAGTAGTCCAATATATGTTAAACATGATGTAAATATATGTTAAATTTAATATATTCATACATATTTATACAATTATCTTGCTGCACAAAAAATATCAAATCATACCAGAAAAAAGAAAGACTCCTCTTATTAAGGGAATTGCAGCACTACCCTTCAGACTTAGTCAGGAACCTATAAAAAGATTCCTACTTCTTTTTGTCACTCTCTCTTCATTCAATCTCTCTTTCCATTTGCCTCCCAAGTAGAGTTGGGCCCTACAGGGTGATGTGGACCAGAAAGATCTCAAAGCCTAGGATCTTGGAACTCCCTCTTCCTTTACCTTGGATGGAATAAGGCAGAACTGGGTACAATCTCCCCTTTCCAATTCACTTTTATGTGAGTTCTTTTTTTCATTAAAATGTAAAATCCTTAAAGGCAGGTGCTGTCTTTGTCTTCGTAGTTGTATTCCCAGAACTTAGTATAGTGCCTGGCACAGAGGGAATGCTTAATTATTAATTATTATTTATCTAGCTGTCTGTCCATTAAGGCCAATTCACTTGTAAGTCAAGACATCACCCCTCTCTTGTCCTTGGTCTTCTTTGAGAACAAAAAACAAATGTCATCAACAACAACAATCTCTCTATCCCTTCATCTGTATTCACATTTCTATTCCTCTATCTGTCTAACTATCCGTCTAGTGTGCTAGATCTATTTATGGATTTGCTGTGTAATCTATTGATCTATCATCTACTCATATATCTACTTATTATTTATCTATCTAGACATGTACCATATACAATAAATGTTGTATCTCCTAGTATTACTTATATAGCACTCACATATATGTAAATGTATGCATATAATTTACTTATAAGTGGTACAGGGCATATATTATGTTCCTTGAAAGAATTACCTGCATTAAATATAAATATGCTATACATCCTATAGATACGTATATAAGTATATGTAGCATAAATAGCATCTATGCAATATAAAATGGTTTAGAAGCTGGAGTTGGTTGAAGGTGATCCAATACTTTTAGAGATACGGAAGCTGAATGAGAGAGTTGACATTTGAAGTCATACATCCTGTGTCTCAGCACTTCTCTCTCTCTCTGTCTCTCTCTCTGTCTCTCTCTCTCTCTGTCTCTCTCTCTCTCTCTCTCTCTGTCTCTCTGTGTGTCTTTTCCTCTCTGTCTTCCTCTGTCTCTCTGTCTTTTTCTCTGTCTCTGTCTCTTTTTCTCTGTCTTTGTCTGTCTGTCTCTGTCTCTCTGTCTCTTTCTGTCTCTGTCTGTGTGTGTGTTTCTGTCTTTCTGTCTCTCTCTGTCTCTCTGTCTCTGTCTCTGGTTCTCTCTCTCTCTCTCTCTCTCTCTCTCTCTCTCTCTCTCTCTTCCTCTCTCTCTCTCTCTCTCTCTCTCTCTCTCTCTCTGTCTCTCTGTGTGTCTTTTCCTCTCTGTCTTCCTCTGTCTGTCTCTCTGTCTTTTTCTCTGTCTCTGTCTCTTTTTCTCTGTCTTTGTCTGTCTGTCTCTGTCTCTCTGTCTCTTTCTGTCTGTTGTAGTGTTTTCTGTCTTTCTGTCTCTCTCTTCTCTGTCTCTCTCTCTGGTTTCTCTCTCTCTCTCTCTCTCTCTCTCTCTCTCTCTCTCTCTCTCTCTCTCTCTCTCTCTCTCTCTCTCTCTCTCTCTCACACACACACACACACACACATTTCCTTCTTGTCACTGTCTCTTGCCTTACTTTTAGAACACATATAGAAGAACTATAAAATCCAGTTCACCTCACCCCCATTCTAAAATCCACCAGAGCAGGAATCTGAGCTCATCCTTCTTTCCACACCTTTCCTTACTACCAGGGCTGGCCAGTGCCCATCACCACACCAGGGGACCACCGGGGGGCTCACAGAATTCTACACCATCAGCAGGAGATTCAATTAAGTTCCTTAGATTCCACCTCACTGAGGCAGGACTGTAGCTCAGACATTTCAACAAGAGTTGATACAAAAAGCTTTTTCTAGATAACCTTCAGCCAACCTGAAAATTAAATTACCCAGCATCCCCCATTCAGTCCCCAAGCTTTCCAGTTACCTGAGGCTTCATGCTACATGAAACATGCTTCATTCATCTAAGACACAGAGAAAAACTTAATGGCCTTGAGCCTACACAGCTTTCCCCTCTGGTGGGGGCCCCATGATGTATAAGGGAGAAAAGATTCAAGGAGGTAAAATAACTCCCTGTAAGTCATTTGTGTGGTATGTAAAATATTTAGTCAGGCATATTTGAGTTCAAATCTACTATCAGCTGTGTGAGCCTGGACAAGTTTTTTTTACCCTTTTTGCCTTAGTTTTCCCATCTGTAAAATGGGGATGAGGATTCTTCCAGGGTTTCTGTGAGGATCAAATGAGATAATTATCTGTAAAGCACTGAGATTGATGCCTGTCACATAGTTGGTGCTTAATAAATGTTAACTTTAATTAAATCTATGATCTAAGTATTCAGAGGAGAAAGGATTAGCTTTGCTAATCCCTATTAGCAAATAGGGCTTTTTGGCCCTATTGGGTAGAGCCAAAAGCAATGATGGCAAGTGTCAGAAAAGCGAATCCAGGCCCAATGGCAAGAAGAAATTACCAGTAATGAGATGCTGACAAGTGGAACAAGCCACCTGAAGAGTTTGTGGCCCTCTTCAGCCAAAGCTCGGCTGACCACTTGCTGGCCGTCTTCATAACGGTGATGACTTTCTTGGATAGGTTGAACCGTAAGACCACCGAGACCTCTTCCACATCTCACATAATGAAATTTCCTGATTCTCTAGGTCAGGGTAGAGACAAGATCTCCCATGTTTTGCTTTGTTTTTGTCTTTCCAGTGCCATTCATTTGAATGGGGACTCTGGATGATGCTAGGTGCTAAGAGATCAGCATCTCTGCCCACAAATGGGAAGTTCCTGCTTCCACCTCCCAGAAGATTGCCAAGTTCAATGCTTCCCACCTGGGGACCTTTAATCATCCAAGGACCCTTGGGAAAAAGTTGGATGTGACGATGGCTTCAGTTCTCATTCTCGCTCTCCTATTGGCTCACCCTAACACTCTGACCATATTCCTTTCTGTTCTCTAGAATTCATTTTCTTTTTTCGGAAAATAGGGATAATAATGAACCCATATGTCACCAGGTTATTTCAATGAGGCAATGGAAAAAATTTCTTTACAACTGCTAAATAGGACAGAAGTGGTGGGCCAAGGAGATTGATGAGATGGCTTAGATTTGAAGAAGCAGGAAATCTATTTTGGGAAGGACTTTTGTATGTGTCTTAGGAGACAAGAAATAGAAGTGTAGTTTTACAGTTTTGTAATCTTGGCCATCATTTCCCTTCTCCTTTCTTCCCTTTCTTAATTAGAGACCTGAAATATCTTTGTGACCAGAACCAACATGGCGGAAAGTAAGACAAGGCAGTATTTACCAAACCCCTCTGAGGGGTCCAGCTGTGCTGGGCAGTGGTTTCTCACGTGATGGGGGAAGTCTTTAAAATTAGTCTGGGCTCAACAAATATAGCAACCTAGTCTTTGACAAACCCAAAGACCCCAACTTTTGGGATAAGAATTTACTGTTTGATAAAAATTGCTGGGAAAATTGGAAACTAATATGGCAGAAACTAGGCATTGATCCACACTTAACACCGTACACCAAGATAAGGTCAAAATGGGTTCATGACCTAGGCATAAAGAATAAAATTATTAATAAATTAGAGGAACACAGGATAGTTTACCTCTCAGACCTGTGGAAGGGGAAGGACTTTATGACCAAAGCAGAACTAGAGATCATTACTGATCACAAAATAGAAAATTTCGATTATACCGAACTGAAAAGTTTTTGTACAAACAAAACTAATGCAGACAAGATTAGAAGGGAAGCAATAAACTGGGAAAATATTTTTACAGTCAAAGGTTCTGATAAAGGCCTCATTTCCAAAATATATAGAGAATTAACTCTAATTTATAAAAAATCAAGCCATTCTCCAATTGAAAAATGGTCAAAGGATATGAACAGACAATTCTCAGATGAAGAAATTGAAACTATTTCTAGTCATATGAAAAGATGCTCCAAGTCATTATTAATCAGAGAAATGCAAATTAAGACAACTCTAAGATACCACTACACACCTGTCAGATTGGCTAAGATGACAGGAAAAAATAATGATGATTGTTGGAGGGGATGTGGGAAAACTGGGACATTGATGCATTGTTGGTGGAGTTGTGAACGAATCCAACCATTTTGGAGAGTAGTTTGGAACTATGCTCAAAAAGTTATCAAACTGTGCATACCCTTTGATCCAGCAGTGTTACTACTGGGATTATATCCCAAAGAGATTATAAAGAAGGGAAAGGGACCTGTATGTGCACGAATGTTTGTGGCAGCCCTTTTTGTAGTGGCTAGAAACTGGAAACTGAATGGATGTCCATCAGTTGGAGAATGGCTGAATAAATTGTGGTATATGAATATTATGGAATATTACTGTTCTGTAAGAAATGACCAACAGGATGATTTCAGAAAGGCCTGGAGAGACTTACACGAACTGATGCTGAGTGAAATGAGCAGGACCAGGAGATCATTATATACTTCAACAACAATACTATATGATGACCAGTTCTGATGGACCTGGCCATCCTCAGCAACGAGATCAACCAAATCATTTCCAATGGAGCAGTAATGAACTGAACCAGCTATGCCCAGAGAAAGAACTCTGGGAGATGACTAAAAACCATTACATTGAATTCCCAATCCCTATATTTATGCCCACCTGCATTTTTGATTTCCTTCACAAGCTAATTGTACAATATTTCAGAGTCTGATTCTTTTTATACAGCAAAATAATGTTTTGGTCATGTATACTTATTGTGTATCTAATTTATATTTTAATGTATTTAACATCTACTGGTCATCCTGCCATCTAGGGGAGGGGGTGGGGGGTAAGAGGTGAAAAATTGGAACAAGAGGTTTGGCAATTGTTAACGCTGTAAAGTTATCCATGCATATAACCTGTAAATAAAAGGCTATTAAATAAAAAAAAAATAAACCACTACAAAAAAATAAATAAAATAAAATAAAATTACTCTGGGCAGAGAAATAGGAAAGATGTTGCCTCTAGGACAACCAGCCCTCACTCACTGGGGCAGATTTCTGACTCCCTTATTAGCCTCCTGCCCAGAGGGTGACCAGGTAAGGAAGAGCCCCTTTCACATTTCCTCCTGTACACTTCTCCTCCTGCTCCCTCACCTTCTTATTTTTCCTTCTCTCCTGTCTCTGTCTTCGGCTTCTACCCTTTCCCTCTCTTTGTGTCTCTGATCCATTTCTGTCTGTCATCCTGACCCTGTCTCTGTCTGCCTCTGTCTCTCTTTCTGTCTCTGTTTGTCTCTCTCTGTCTCTCTGTTTCTCTTTCTCTCATACATACAAATACACACATCCTCATTCACATACACACATGTTCACATTCCCTCTAAACACATATATATACTCCCATATATACACACATACATATAGTCACAATACAAATACAGAGCTACACAAATGCCTCCACTTTCACACATACAAATACACAGCTACCCAAATGCCCCCCAATTTCACAATACAAATACACAGCTGTACAAATACTCCTGACTTTCACAATACAAAATGTGGCTGTACAAATGCTTCCCACATTCACACATAGATACCCATACATACACATTCCCACACACATATACACACACTCATAATATACATACACACTCACACACTTTACCTCTCCTCCCCCTTCTATTTTTCTCATCCCCCATTACAATCTAAGTTATGAGGGCCTGAAGAATTTGTCTGGTCTTACCCCCTACCTGAAACACGGATTTTCATACCTTTCCCCCACCCTGGCAATATGCTGGCTCTAAGTATCAGAACTAGAAGGAACCTTAGAGCTCATTTAGCATTTCTGACTCTTGAGATTGGGAAAGACCTCAGGGACTGATCTAATCCAATTCCACTCAGAACAAGAATCCCACATCTTTCAGTCTCTACTTGCAAACTGCCAATGAGAAGGAAACTACTATCTCCTGAGGTAGCTTCCACTGGGATCATTCTGCTCATTATGACTTTCCTCCCCTTTGCAGCTTAAATCTACCTTTTTGCACTTTCCCCATTGCTCCTGGTTCTGATACTTAGATTCAATCAAAACAAATCGAGTCTTTCTAGTCTAGATTTGTTTTAGTTTAGAACAGATGGCAGGAATTTAAAGATGGTTCCCATGTCCTTTCTAAGCCTCCTCTTCTCTAAGCTAACAGCCTCAGTAGTTTCCAATTCTCTTATAAAATGTTTTCAAGGCCCTTAACCACCTTAGTTAACCTTCTCTGAATGTCCTAATTTAGAACCACCTCATTAATATTCTTCTAAAGTGGCATAGTTAGAATCACTGCAGAACCCAAGATGCCTGGTGATGACAAAGCTTTGTCTCCCTGACCCCATAGATGAGATCTCTCCCAGTGAGATGTCTTCATTTTCTTGATTCTGTTTTAAATCTTTGACTCATGTTCCACAAAATTGCCAGATTTTTTTGTAGAACAACTACTAATTTTGCTTCTTCCATCTTGCATTTATGAAGTTAAATTTTGGTACCCGAGTATTAGACTTTACCATGGTTTCCCTTTGATTTCTTCCTATTTGATTGAAGCCATCATAGCAGTCTGCCAAGATTTCTCCAGTTCCCTTTTCTCTGATGCATTTGCAATCCCTCTTAGACTAAGAACCACCTGCAAAGATGGTGAGCATGTCATCCATACCCTTTATACAAGTCCTGATAAAACTGGGATGTATTGTTGGGTTAGTGAGCTTCCTAGTCACTTATCAAGTTGTTGTCTGTGCTTTTTCTTCCTTCCTTCCTTCCTTCCTTCCTTCCTTCCTTCCTTCCTTCCTTCCTTCCTTCCTTCCTTCCTTCCTTCCTTCCTTCCTTCCTTCCTTCTCTCTCTCTCTCTCTTCTTCTTCTTCTTTTTTTTTTTTTTTTTTTTTTTTTTTTTTTGCTGAGGCAGTTAGGGTTAAGTGACTTGCCCAGGCCACACAGCTGAGAAGTGTTAAGTATCTGAGGCCAGATTTGAACTCAGGTCCTCCCAACTGGTGCTCCAACTAGCTGCCCTCTGGCCCTTCATTTTCAAAGAGGACCAATAACATCCCAAGACGATGTCTTGACTTTATACGTGATTTGTATATAAGTGATGCAGAACTGCACACAGTCATCAGTGTCCAGATTTATCAAAGTCCAGTGTCAGGACAAAAGCCATATTGACTGTTGATGTCCTGGTGGGCAGGGAATGACCTTGGTATCGTTGTCTGACCAAACTCTGACCACTCCACAGCACTGCTCTCTTCACCTTCATGGCCATCGAGACACATTTTTCTCATCCACCCGCCATGTTTGGGATAGATACACCTCTGACTTATCAACAAATATGATGTCCATTGGTTACACTCAAACCATCTGTCCAGAGGTTGTGCCAGTGGCCACTGTGCATGCTGAAGCTTCTTGGAAACTTGAGGGAGAGTTGAGTGACAGATGGACACCAAAGGTGTCTGAAATGGGGGACCCTTTTTCAGAAGTGGATCAGACTAGCTGGTCCCCAAAGTTCTTTCTAGTACTAAAATTGTGTGAATCTGTGATCCTTTCTGTGACCTTGGACAAGCTATTTCTCCTGCCTGGACTCAGTTTCCCTTTTTATAAAATGACATGGTTGCACTAAATGGCTTCTAGTAAATTTCTATAATTCTATACATTCAGGGTCATGGACTCCCAAAAGGGGCCTTACCTTGGTCCCTCTGATCCTTAAACTGACCATCCCCTGATTGACTAATGAAATGAATGAACTTAGAAATCCTGGATGGGGCTGAACAACTGTGGGGGGAGGAAAGACTCCTTGAGATGCCGACACAGAGTAAGCCCCTTCTCGTTTTTAGGGAGCTACCCTGGGTGGGGGACCAAGCCCTGAATGTTACCCCCAGACATCCATAGTAGGCTGTTCTGCCCCAGTGACTAGGATGCCTGAGAGACACTGCAGGCTCCACAAGCTCACAGATGGGAGTCCTTTCACAGTCCTGGCATGAGTTCAAGATGCCTGGTGAACTAAATTGATTTTTTATCGTCGCTCTGGAGAGAGCTTAATGAATCTGTTAGTAGCTGAGCCCTGCTCAAACGGCCTCTCTGTGCCGCAGCGCCTGCGACGGCTTGTGATGAAAGGGGTGGGGGGAACGTTACTTAAGACTTACTCTTCACCTCCAAGCAAGAACCCCGGTAATCAGTGACTCGATCCCTAATTTTTAATGGATTTCCTCCAACTGAGATCACCATGCATGAACACATCCCTTCATTCCTTCAACAAATATTTATTAAGTGCTGACTGAGTACTGGAAAAAAACAACAACACAATCACTGATTTAGAGCTGGAAGGGGGTAATCCTTTTAGGCCAAACCCCTCCTGTTACAGAAAGGGAAACCAAGGCCCTGAGAGATTAGAGAATCATAGATTTTGATCTGAAAAGGACCTCAGATAGCCTCTAGTCCAATTTCCTCATTATGCAGAGAGAGAATATGAAGAACAGAGAGGTTATAGTGTCTCCATAATAGATTTAGAGCTCCGAAGCACCTTAGAAACCAGCCATTCCAAGACATTTGTTTTAAAAAAGAAGAAGCTGCGGGGGGAAAGGGAGTCTCCAAGGACATGCAGGTATTAAGTGGCAGAGCCAGGAGTAAAACTCAGGACTGATTCTGAGCCAATCACTGTATTTTCCCCTGTGGTACCATACTTCCTCTCAACCCTACATGTACTCGGTCTTAGGGGAGATACAAGGAGCAATAATACAGAGATTCCGGCATCAGGAATAAATGTAAAACAAATGTGAACATAATAAAGGAATAGAGTTATAGGAGGGAGAGAGAGAAGGGACCTGGAGGTTTATCTATTCTGGCCCCTTTTGGCGAAAAGGAAACCGAAGTGTAGAAGATGAGACAGGATGGATCAAGTTTCACAGCAGTTAGTGAGCATGCACCACATACAGGCCCAGGACAAGGTACTGCAGCAAGGACAAAATGAACCCCTTCCCTCGGGGAGCTTCTGTGCTGTCGTGGGGGGACGGCACCTCCACTTAGCAAAACAGATAGAAAATAAATACATATTTTAATTTAAATGAGTGAGACTGGGCAGTGGCACATGGAAGGGGCTCAGTGATGACCTCACGTACAAGAGGAATAATGAGCTGGGTCTTGAAGGAAATGGAAGATTTGAGTCATTTCAGGCAGGGGAGGCGGCAAAGTTAGTGACTTTTAATGAAATATGAGATACTGGGTTGCCAGAGAATGGGAATCCTAAAATGTTGGTGCTGGAAACAACCTCAGAACATAAAATCAGGTCTGAAAGAGGCCTTAGGATAGGGAGGGGGCTTAGAACAGGGGGTGCCAGAGCTGGGAGGGGGCTTAGAACAGGGAATGTCAGAGTTGGGAGGAGGCTTAGAACAGGGTATGTCAGTGCTGGGAAGGGCCTTAGAACAGGGGGTGTCAGGGCTGGGAAGGGCCTTAGAACAGGGGGTGCCAGAGCTGGGAGGGGGCTTAGAACAGGGAATGTCAGAGCTGGGAGGAGGCTTAGAACAGGGGATGTCAGTGCTGGGAAGGGCCTTAGAACAGGGGGTGTCAGGGCTGGGAAGGGCCTTAGAACAGGGGATGTCAGAGCTGAGGATATCATTATGAGAATAGATGTGAGAAGACAAGGCTTAGAAATTCAAAGTAAAACACAGAACATGAAATCTTAGAAAACATAGCATAAATGTTAGCACTAGAAAGGTCCTTATGATTGAGTTTAAAATTTTATTTTGTTGAGGAGGAACCTAAGCTCAATTGAACAAATTGTATATATGTGTGATTTTATTTATTCAGTAGTTTTAAGTTGTCTTTGATTCTTCATGCCTCCATTTGGAGTTTTTGTTGCAAAGATAATGGAGTGTCTCTGTCTCTGTCTCTGTCTCTCTCTGTGTCTCTGTCTCTGTCTTTCTGTCTCTCTTTCTCTCCTCTCTCTGTCTCCCTCTCCTATCTCTTTCTGTCTCAAATACATGTGTATGCATATGAACACATGCTTATTTATGTACATATAAATATATAATACATTTACATATCTGTATATACATGGATATGTATATAAATGGGTATCTATATAAATTTATAATATATTATGAAATTATAATTATAAAATATATATTATAAAATTATATAGATAGCTATATAAATATACAGACAGGTAGAACAGTGGATAGAGTGCAGGATTTTGAGTTGGGGAGACTAATCTTCCTGAGTTCAAATGCAGCCTCAGACTTTAGACAAGGCACTAGTTCCTGTTTGCCTCAGTTTACTCACCTGAAAAATGAGCTGGAGAAGAAAATGGCAAAGCACTTCAGTATCTCTGCAAAGAAAACCCCAAAAGGAGTCATGAAGACTCAGACGTGACTAAAATAGCTGAAGAATAACAAGTCCAGCTCCTCTCTCTCCTGATGCATCAGCAGCAGAGCCAGCACCAGAGCAGCAGAGCCTCCATGTTCTTCCTGCTCCGCTGGGCTGCCTCTGATCCTGTTACTCCCGAGTCCATGCATCTGGAGCTCTGGTTGTTCTCTGATGGGGGAAACAGGAGGCGAGTGAACGTCATCGTAAACAGCTGAGATTGAATGATGGAAGTATCATCTGTCACGCCCCATATCTCCGGGCTCAAGGCCTCAAGATCCTTTATATTTAAAGAAAGGGAAACCAGTTGTCTATTATTCTCTTCCATTCCTGCCCCACTGGACAGTAGCCATATTCAGCATTAGAAAACTTGGGTTCAAATCCTGACTTTGCTGCTTTCTACATGTCTGATCTTTGGACAAGTCTCATGATAAAATATTTCTGGGACTCAGTTTCCTAATCTTTAAAATGATCCAATGGGTTTTAAGGCAAAGCCCAAAAGCTATGAAAATCTTTCTGTGCTTGTCTAAAGGAAAAGGTGATGAACTTTCTGTTCACTGACTTTTTCCCTGGACAATGTTTGACATCAGGATCTTAAAACATCATTATCCTAGCCTGGTGAGATGAAAAGCTGAGGAGAGTTATACCCATTTTACAGATGGCTCCCAGGACAGCAGAATTTCACCCACAGCCATTCTGGGAATAAGGAGCCTCCCTTTTGCTGATCAGTGTCCATTTCGACCCAACCTGCTGCCTTGCTGCCTCTCTTAGGTGTGCCATCTTCAATTAAGGGGAATGAGCTGCCATGCCAGGACCAGCTTTCCCATGTATACAGTGCAGAGAGCCTGTATCATGACCCCTGCAGACCAGAGGAAGGAGACAGGCCCCAGGGTGAAACAAGCACTTTATGCCCTTCTCCGACAATCAGCATGGAAGAAGGCAAATCTCTCCTATGTCCCCTTTGGATCCCTCAGCCTTGGAATTAGAAAAGGATCAAGAAAAATAAGTATTTTTTTATTTTATTTATTTTTTTAAGTGCTTTAGGATTAGAACTAACAAGGGTCTTTAAAACTAGAGTCAGGATGGTCCTTAAACAGACACTAGAGTGCATGAGATGATGGGATGTTAGGACATTTTATGGTAGATCTGGGAGGGATGTTAGGACGCAGAATGTTATGCTAGAAGGCACTATACAACAAAGAATGTCAGCTGTGAAGAGTCTCAGGATGCAGACTATCGGAGCTGAAAGGAAGCTCAGAAAATGGGATGTCAGAGCTGAAAGAGCGGGGCTGGGAGGGCAAGTTCGAAGGGGGTTTTAGGATCAAAGGGATTGTAGCTCTCATCTATACGGGCATTTCATGTGCAGGTGAGGATTCTGGGAACAAGGAAGGGGAAAGGGCATGTCCGTATCTCAGATAGGCTTCTCTGGACCAGGAGTACTCTGCCACGTTGGTTTTCCCTGATCATCTGAGCCAGCTGGGCCCCCGGGGCTGGAACTTCTTGTGGCTTAAGCAGAAGTGGGTGAGTCTCTCAGCTCCAAGCTGTATGGGTAGGTTGGCACAGGGGATGCCATGTTGCTGGCTCAAGCTCTCCCTGCCCACGATGACCTTCTCTCATCTCCTTCCTGGTGGGCTTCAGCCCCCTGATTCCAGCACTGTCTGCCCCTACCGGGAAGGGTGCCCCCTGCCAGGGTGCAAGGGTCGGGCAAGCGCTTCTCCCTGGAATGTAGGACAACACAGTGGTTGGCAGGCCCGGGCATGGCGCACAGCTGTCGAGCTCACTCTCTGCCTTCCAAACAGCTGCTGGGATCCGACCCTGTCTATCAGGCAGAGCCAGGAAACCCACTGAGTATGCTCCCAGCTTGGTAGGTGACATAAATATTTTCCTACATGCAGGCAGCTCTCTGATTGGCGCTTTCCCCAGAGTCCAGGGCTCTGGGGCTCCAGGCTGCGCAGAAAGTGCCGCGCCGCCTTCCACATCAAAGTTTTAACTATTAAGGGGACGGTTCTTGAAATCACTCTAGCGAACACCTCTGGCTGCCCAGGCTCAGTGGGAGTCATGGGCCTTCTCATGGACCCAGGGAGTTAGGAGGGAAATCAGAGACAGTTCGGTCCGGCCAGGAGGGAAATTGGAGATGGTCCGGTCCGACTAGGAGGAAAATCGGAGACAGTCCAGGCTGGCTAGGAGGGGAATTGGAGACAGTCTGGTCTGGTTTGGAGGGAAAACGGAGATGGTCCGGTCCAGCTAGGAGGGAAATCAGAGACAATCCAGTCCTGCTAGGAGGAGAATCAGAGACGGTCCGGTCCAGCCAGGAGGGAAATCGGAAATGGTCCGGTCCGACTAGGAGGGAAATGGGAGACAGTCTGGTCTGGCTAGGAGGGAAATTGGAGAGTCCAGTTTGGCTAGGAGGGAACTCAGACACAGTCTGGGCCGGCTAGGAGGGAACTCAGACACAGTCTGGTCCGGGTAGAAGGGGAATTGGAGACGGTCCAGTCCAGCTGCCTGCTCCTGCATTTCAGAAAACTGGGGTGAGGGGCTATGGATGGCTTGTCCAAGGGTGCCATGGAGAGGACATATGACTTTGGAAATGATGCTCTCGGCACTGTAGCCAATGGGGAGCTTACTTAGAGCCCAGGCCTGCCTCTGTGGGGTGGATGTGCTCATTGAGAAGGTATATATTTAGGTAGCGTTTTGTTGTTGTTTAATATTTTAATTGTGTCTGATCGTTCCTGACACCAACTTGGATTTTCTCGGCAGAGATAATGGAGCAGTTCACCATGTCCTTCTCCAGCTCATTTTACAGATAAGGAAACTGAGGCAAACAAAGTGAAGTGATCTGTCCAGTCACACAACCACTAAGTGTCTGAGGCCAGATTTGAACTCGTGAAGCTCCTGACTCTAGGCTGGGGCTCTATGCACTACAAGGCACCCCTTGTGACCCACAGATAACACTTTAATCATGGCAGAACCCACTGAATATCTTAGCTTACTTGAAGGTAGCTACACTGCCCCCTCCCGAGGCCCCTTCAGACCCTCCACCCTCCTCAACAACTGGGTGGCAGATTGTCAGGGCGAGAATCAGATGGGCCACAGATGGTACCATCTGCTCCGAATTCTTGTTAGCTCCGCAACACAAGTTCTTGGTCCTGGTCCAAGGGATGAGTTGCCAGGGTCGGGCCTGGGGAGCCCTATGGATCTACCACCAACAACACACAGCATTCAGACCATGGGGGCTGGGGACAGAGAAAGTCACTCCTACCCCAGCTCAGGAAGCAGGTTCTAGATAAACCTTGTCAGAGATTTGGAGGTACCAATGTCGAGCCCCTAGCACAGGATCTCCATCCAGGGCTCTTGTCAATATTGCCAGTAAACCATCAGGACCTCAGCCAGAGCTCAGAATAGGCCAAGTAGAGAGACAATTGGGCACCTAGGGTCTGGTTCTAGCTTCCCAGTGGTGAAAACAGAGTCTTAACATATAGATTCATGTTAGAGCTAAAAGGAAGCTTATTATTTAGAACACAAAGACCTAGAACATAGAACTTAGAAAAAAGGAAGGAAGGAAGGAAGGAAAGAAGGGGAAGGAAACAAAGATGAAGGAAGGAAGGGAGGGGAAAAGGAGGGAGGGAGGAAGGAAAGAAGGAAAGGAAGGAAGGAAGGAGGGAGGGAGGGAGGGAGGGGAAAGGAAGGAAGGAAAGAAGAAAGGAAGGAAGGAAGGGAGGGGAAAAGGAGGGAGGGAGGAAGGAAAGAAGGAAAGGAAGGAAGGAAGGAGGGAGGGAGGGAGGGAGGAAAAAAGGGAGAGAGGGGGTGAGAGAAGTAGGAAAATAAAGAAGGGAAGAAAAGAATGAGCAAAGGAAGGAAAGCATGAAAGAAAGAAGTAAAGTAAGGAAAGAGGGAAGGAAGGAATGAAGGAAAGAAAGGAGGGAAAGAAAAAAAGGAAAGGAAGGAGGGAAAGAGGAAAGAAAGAGAAGAAGAAAGGAGGGAAGAAGGGAAGGAAGGAGAGAAGGGAGGGAGGAAAGAAAAAGGGAAGGAGAGAGGAAAGAAAGAGCTCTAAACTAAAGAATACAGAATTCTAGGATGGGGATGTAACTCAGAAATTGAATTTAAGATTTGGGAACATTCTTAAAACATAGATTATCAGAAAAATAAAATTTAAAAAGCTAGGCTAGAGAATATAAAATGCAAGACTTGAGAAGGGTCTTAGAAGCTAAAATGTCCAAACTGAGAAGAACTTTAGAACACAGAATATGAGAGCATGGATTCTTAGATACTTAGATTCTTAGAGCATGGAATAGTAGTAGCCTTAGAGATGATATAGTCTGAGGACCTCATTTTAATGATGGTAGAAATTCAGGCCCCATGGAGAGGATGTGATGTACCTCACAGGTATAATTATAGAGCCTAAAGAAACCTGAGAAACCCATCAAGAGACAACCTAACTCAGAATAAATCACCCAGGATAATTAATTTAATTTCCTTAAGGAAATTCCTCATCTTGGTATTTCTCCATCAACCATTCTCAAGCCAGGAGAGAGGTGATACAAAGCCTCTGAAAATAGAACAATGTCTTACATATTCCACCAAGATTATATTAAATTATGAGATATGTGGATGGAGGGCTGGGCTTGGAGACAGGAAGACCTGTTTTCATACCCTGCCTCTTCCCCTTACTAGCTAAGTATTGCAATGCAACCTGGGAAAGATATTTGTTTGCACTTCAGTTGTTCCATTTGTATAATGAGGGGGTTGGACTCTGTCTAAGATACCTTCCAGCTCCAACTCAGTCAAAGAATGTGGCACCTGGAAAAAACTGATGACCATCAAGCCCATTGCCTTCATGCTTTAGTACTTAGCGTAACAGGACCAAAAAGACCAACCAATGAACTCAAGGTCAAAGAGAAAATAAGCAACAGAGGCAAGATTAGCACCCAGGTCTTCCTGTCCCAAGTCCAGTATTCCAACATCTCTACCATGATGCCGGGATAACTGACATGTAGAGGAATTGCTTGACTCAGGCTCCGAATGTCATTGAAAATGGAGGGATCCTCTCAGATCCTTCTTTCCCCTCCTCTCCCCTCCATTTGCTTAAGCATTGGGCACAGTCCCCTCAAAATATGCAAGCTTTAATTTGGCTTGGCTCCCACTCTACCTGCAGCATCGATCCATCCCGCTCCGGCAGCCTCATTGAAATGCCGGCCCCCGGCTCAGGGACTCCATCCCAGGCTCTGGTCAATAGCTTATATTTTAAATTTGTCAATAAACCATCAGGACCTCGGCCAGAGCTCCGAGTGGGCCAAACAGAATCACTCAGCCGGGTCGGAGGTGACGGACAGCCCCAGTCCCAGTCTCAGCAGGCAGATAGTTCACTGCAAGACTCCCAAAGCTGAATGCAAGGGTTTGAACAAGAACCAGCAAAGCCCAATGGTCATTTTAAAAATAAACAGATTCTTCTGTGGTTGACTCTCAGGGTGGAGTGTAGGCAGGAACTGGGACAGCTGGGGTTGCAGAAAGGGCAGTGGGAGATAGACCTGGGGCAAAAGGGAGGGCCTGGACAAGTTGAGTGAGTGTGGGAAGGATGAATTAATGGCTAGCATTGGAAGGAAGGGGGGAAGGAAGGAAGAGAGGAATGGAAGAAGGGAGGAAGGATAGAAGAAAGGAAGAAAGGAAAGAGAAAGAAAGAAGGAAAGAAAGAAAGAAAGAAAGAAGGAAGGAAGGAAAGAAATGAAAGAGAAAGAAAGGAAGGAAGGAAGGGAGGGAGGGAGGGAGGGAGGAAGAAAGGAAGAAAGGGAAGAAGAAAGAAAGAAAGATAGGAAGGAAGAAAGATAGGAAGGAGGAAGGAAGAAAGAAAAAGAAAGGAAGGGAGGGATGGATGGATGGAAGGAGAAAAAGAGGGAGGAATGGAGAGAGGAAGGGAGGGAGGGAGAGAGAAAAAGAGGGAAGGAGATCGGAAGGGAAGAGAAGAGAAGGAAAGGAAAGGAAAGGGAAGAGAAGAGAAGGAAGGAAGGAAAAAGAAGGAAGGGAGGGAGGGAGGGAGGAAGAAAGGAAGGAAAGAAGGAAGAAAGAAAGAAAGAGAGAGAGAAAGAAAGAAAAAGAGAAAAAGGAAGGGAGGGAAGGAGGCAAGGGGTAAGGAAGGGAGAGAGGAAGGGAGGGAAAAAATAATAAAGAAAGAAAAAAAGAAAAAGGGGAAGGGAAGAAGGAGCTATTTATAGACAATGAATACATTTCAAAAACTAAGAGATCTACTGTGTGATGGGGGGAGGGAAATCATGTTTCCAGATGCCACTATGTATGGACAGAGTTCCCGACCAAATTCGTGATATGGCTTTAGGGAAACTGCAATGGCCCATATATCCTGAAGTTCCCTCAAAGCTGCTGTCCTTCCCTGTCTCAGCAAATATGAAATGGCCAACCCTGGAGACTCTCCTTTGATTCAGAGCAACTCTATGTAGTAGACCTTGTTTATCTGTGTTATCCCCTGGGAGGACTGAAGAGGCTGGGATCACATTCTGTCTAACACATTAGCATGAATTATTTTTGAAGATGATATCATTGTAAACTCCTACCATAGTCGCTCCAAAAGAACCTTTAGAACAGGACAGGGAATGTCAGAAATCGGAGGGCCTTAGAGATTGTTCAGCCCATTCGCAAAAACACTGACGTCCCCAAGGTCACCCAGGCAGTAACGCAATGAGAATCTGACCCTGATGGCAAAATGACTCCTCTCCCACCCCAAGCATAGCTGATGAACCCTGAGATTGGGTAAGACATGGTTGAGACATGATCCTGGGAGCCACATATCCAGCACAGGTGTGAGCTGTAGAGACCCACACGGTCACTGGTGTCCAAGAACAGTGGAGTCATTTTTGTTTGAAACATTCAGTCAGGGGGAGCAGCTCCAGGCAAGGAGGAGCAGCAGCTCTAAGGGAGGAGTGGAGCCATCTGGAAATTTTGCGAGTGGAGGGGGGACACCCAAGATAGAAGGATTTCTGTGACCTTGATGCTCAACCGGGAGAGGGGTCTCTGAGACTAGAAGGGACGGCCCCAAAGTGCGCTCTCTGGATAGATGCTGGTAAATGACCAGACCAATCATGTCCTTAAGCATCGCTGCTTACTCTCTCGCATCCAGGCAATGATGAAGCTGATGATGAATGAACTCAGTAAATACACAGGATGCTCAAAAGAGGTAGGAAATTGCTTTTTCCAGGTAAGGGAGTGTTCTATAATTGAGAGAAGCAATTTCTTTAAAAATAATAGTTAACATTTATATAGTCCTTTAAGGTTTATAAAATCCTTTACATACGTTATCTCATTTGATTCTTACCACAATCCTGTGAAGTAGGGGCCATTATTATCAGAACTGATTTCCTATATGATATAAGAGAGATTGAGAGATGCTAAGTTATTTGCCTAGAGTTACACAGCTAGTGAGTGTCTGAGGTGGGTCTGGAACATGGACCAATCTAACTATTTATCCCATAATGTCCCACTTCCTTTAAGAGGAGATAGGCGCTGAACCAAAAAAAAATACAAAAAAAAAATCAGATTAAAGAACTATGACTATCAGAGCTTGGAGAAATCTTGGGACATAGAAGATTCAGAGGTCAAGGGATCTTAAGACAAATAATGTTAGAATTGGGAGGGACCTTAAAATATTTTAAAAATCAAGGTTGAGAGGAATCTGAATATGTAGAATATCAGAATGGGCAATAAAATGATAAATGTTTGAGTTGACAAAGAGCTTTGGATAGAGTATGATAGAGCTAGAAAAGGATGATTAAACGTGGAAAGGATCTTATGATGTACAAGGTGAGCTTGGAAGAATCTTAGGGTATAGAATGTCAAAAGATACTTAGAATATCGGTGCTCAATGGGATTATAAAATATGGGACTCAGTTATTAGAACTGGTAACTTTCACAACTGGTGAATCTACTAGGACACTTTGATGGATGTTATCTGTTTTGTACCAAATTCAAACTCATCATCTTGGCCTTCAAAGCTTTCCACATGCAAACTCTGCACTTTAATTAAAATGTCTTCAAAATGATCTGGTTTAATTTAGCCTTTGTTTTATCTTTTTGGTAAATGTGTGTGTACAGTTGTGGATGCTACAGTTTAGGAAGGACATTAACAAAGGGGAGCATATTCCGAGGAGGGAGATTAAAACAGGGAGGGCATTGTACACAAAGCCATCTATCGATGGGCTGAAGGAACCAGGTATGGTTAGCACAGAAGAGAGAAATTTGGGATTGGGGAGGGAAGGTGGGCTGGGAAAGTATAATTGTATTAGAATTCAAAAAGTGTAATGGGGAAGGGGAAAGAGGGATTAACATTGTCCTGCTTGATCCCAGAGGACAGAATTAAGAATAACAGGGAGAGATCAGAGATATTTAGATTTTTCCTTTCCATAAGAAAACAATTTCCTAAAAGTTAACGTTGTCCAAATGTAGAATGACTGCTTTGGGAAGTGGTAGGTTGGCCCTTTAATAGGGCAGCTAAGTGATGCAGTAGATAGTGCTGGGTGTAGAGTCGGGGTTTAAATCTGCCCTCAAAAACTTATTAGCTGCATCACTCTGAGCAAGTCACTTCACCCTGCTTACCTCAGTTTCCTCCTCTGTAAAATGAGCTGAAGCAGAAAATGGTAAATAAATCCAGTATGTCTGCCAATAAAATTCTAAATACAATAATGACATGTCAGACATGATTGAACAACAATAGGTCTTTAAATGGAGGCTGAAAAGACCACTTGGAGAGGGAATTCCTGTTCAGGTTTAGGTTAGACCATATGATTTAGGGTATCTCTTCCAGCCTTGACCCTGTGATCCATGATGTTCCACCATGTCACAGTTCAAACTGTTTCCCATCCTCTCCCTGACTTCCTCCTACCAAGAATCACTGAATTTCTATCCAACATCCCAAAATGCGACCTCAAAGACAGGAACGGTGATTTAGAGCAGTCAAGAGGCTGAATGATCTTCTCTAAATATCTCAAATGCCCTTTCCAGACCCTTGATCTTCAGTTCTCTGGTGCCTTAGTAAATGATAATGAATTCTAGTGGTAGATTCATTTCTCATGTACTTTTAATCAGCATTTCCTCCTCAACAAGGTCCTTTTTCTGAAGTTAGGATGAGGAATTTGGGGCTAGAAAGCATTTCAGAGACAATTTGGTATTTTTCATATGGGGAAACTGAGGCCTACAGAAAGGAAAAGGCTTTTTCAAGGTTGTATTAAAACACTCGGGCCTTCTGACTCCGAATCAAATGTTCTTTCAATTACAAACAGCTGCCACTTCTGAAATAGCTTCCTAAGAAGATTGCTTGTGCTTTACTGGCAAGAAGTTCTCGACAAAAGTGTCATTGAATATGAGTTCAAATCTCAGTACTGGTACTTACAATCTGAACCTTATTTCTCATTTTCTTAGCCATCTCCCCAACATGAAACTGAACTCCCGCCATCATTCTCAACTCCCCTGCCCCCTACAATCTTCCACCACACACATACACACTCCGACCTTGGACTTTGCCTTTGGCTCCTGTGTGCTAATAAGTGAGCTCTTATCTCACCATTCTCAGAACCAGGCCTCTGAGTCTTACTTTTCAGCCATTTCTGTACTAGGATGCTACATGTATATCACTCTTTCTCCTCAAATTTAAGTGCAGTCTTCCCCCTTTAAAATATAACCTCCTTGAAGGCAGACAATATTTTAAAGCTTGCTAGAATTTGTATACTCAGTGAATAGCATCATTTCTGAAACATAGTATGTACTTAAGAAATGCTCTATCCATCAACCCACTTCTTTCTCCCTTCTTCCCTCCCTTTCTCCTTCTCTACCTCTCTATTTCCTTCCCTCCCTCTTTTTCTCTCCTCCTCTCTTCCCCCCTCTCTTTGTATCTAATCTCTGTCTCTCTGTCTCTCTCTCTGTCTCTGTCTGTCTCTCTCTCTCTCTGCCTCTGTCTCTGTCTCTCTGTCTGTCTCTCTCTCTCTCTGTTCCCTATTATTCCAGTTTCTTCCCCCTTCCAGTTTTCTCTTCTTTATTCCTAAAATGAAGAGGTTAGAACTAAAGACTTTTAAGGTTCCTTCCAGCCTGAGCTTTATGATCATTTCCCTGCAATAAGAAGACAAATACTAGTCCCTCACCCTTTCCTCCCATAACCAACTACGACTCATGGTGGGCAATGCCAGGCACTAGATAATTCAGGCCTTTGATTCCTAACCTCAAGACACCCTGTATATGGGCATGATTCCAGCCACTTCAGAGGATTCTGCTCTGACTCATTTTCTCAGTCCTTATGTTTTCCTGGAGACCTTGTTCCATAAAAGCTGTACTTGTCAAAATATTAGAAACATTTTCCAACCCCCCCCCCAAATACCCTGGAGAACAAGAGATTCTCTCATTCTTAAAGGATGAGAACAAAGTTTATCTTCTCTGTAAAATTATCTCCTTCCCTGGAGATATTTCTCAAAGCAAAATTCTTCAAGCTAGAAAGGATCTTAGGATATTCCTTAATATGATGATCCTTCATTTCACAGATAAGGAATCTGTGGACCATTAAAGGAAGATGACTTATCTAAGGTCATATATGGTAATAGCTAGCAGAGTCAGTATTGAAAACTATATTCAAGAGAGCATAAGAGCCCAAATTCACAGATTTAAAGCTGGAAGACAATTTTAGGGACAGCTGAGTCCAACTCCTCATTTAAAAGATGAGAAAAAATAAGGCTCTGAAATATTAAATGACTTGAGGCAGCTGGATGGTACAGTGGAGAGAGCACCAATCCTTTTAAAACAAATAAAGCTTTTTATTTTCAAAACATATGCATGGAGAATTTTTCAACACCAACCCTTACATAGCCTTGTGTTCCAATTTTCCCTTCCTTCCCTTCACCCCCTTCCCTAGATGGCAAGAAATCCAATATGTGTTATACATGTTAAAATATATGTTAAATCCAATATATGTAAACATATTTGTACAATTATCTTGCTGCATGAGAAAGATCAGATTAAAAAGGAAAGAAAATGAATAAGAAAACAAGATACAAACAACCACAAAAAGAGTGAAAATGCTATATTGTGAACCACATTCAGTCCTCACAGTCCTCTCTCTGAATGGATACGACTCTCTTCATCATGAGATCATTGGAATTGGTCTCAATCATCTCATTGTTGGAAAGACTCACATCCATCAGAATTAATCAACAATATTATATGTTGCTGTGTGCAGTGATCTCCTGGTTCTGCTCATTTCCCTCAGCATCAGTTCATGTAAGTCTCTCCAGGCCTCTCTGAAATCATCCTGCTTTTCATTCCTTATACAACAATAATATTCCATAACATTCATATACCATAACTCATTCATCCATTCCCCAACTGACAGGCCAGTTTCTTGCCACTATAAAAAGGGCTGCCACAGACATTTCTGCACATGTGGGTTCCTTTCCCTCCTTTAAGATTGGAGCACCAATCCTAAAGCCCGGAGGACCTGAGTTCAAATTTGGTTTCCAACACTTTACATTTACTAGCTGTGTGATCCTGGGCAAATCACTTAACTCCAATTGTCTGGCCCTAAATGAATGACCAAGGTCACATGTCTAGTAAGTGTTTATAGATGTTTGAAGTGGAGATCTTGCTGAGTCCTCTAATAGCATAGCTAGTAGGTCATTAGAGAATGACTGGAAAGCTAGTGTGCTGTCCATGGTGCTAGTTGACTGACGAGTGTCTATTATGTTCCACTTCACATATTGGGCATTGAGGACAGCAGAGGTTGAGGAATATGAAGAGAATGGGGAAAAAATACACTGCCCTCAAGGAGTTCTTTTCTAATAGACTAGAATGAAATGTATATAATTATGGTCCAAAGTAGATTTTTATAAGTCTTGCAGTCAAATTATGAATAAAATTTTGTTGAGTTTTAGAAGAATTTTGGATTATGAAGTTCTCCAAATGTTTCATGAGGGAGATAGCCCACTACAGCAGAAAGAAAATGGCCTGAGATTTAGCCTTAAATCTAAGTCACCATTATCTCTGAGATTTAGCACTCACCACTTCTCTTCTCTGATCTCAGTTTCTTCATCTTTAAAAGGAAATTAAACTAAATGACCCCTTCCAACTCTGGCATTCACTCTTCTAAGTATTGTCCCAGTCCTGAAATTCTATTTCTGCCATTGTGTCCTGTGCGTGATGTCTTATATGCAATGTCATTCTGCGTTCTAAGCACCATCCACAAGACATTTAACATGCTAGAGTGTCTCTCAACTCAGGCATTTTCTGTTCCAAGTGTTGGTGTTGTAACAGCTCATATTTATTTAGCAGATGAAGGGCCAAAAATCACTGTGTCTACATATAGCAATAGTATAGTGCCCAGGTTCATACAACTGTAAGTGTATGAGATCAGATTTGAACTCGTCTTCCTGACTCCAGCACCAGTGCTCAATCTCTTGCATCACTTAGTTGCCCTTACACAGTCTATTTAGCTGCCCTCTCCTTTCTCCTCCTTCTTGACTCTCTCAGCCTTAATATTCTTTTTTTATCTCCTCCTACACCTTCCACTCTTTCTATTTCCTTCCATTTATCTTTTTCTCCCCTAACTCATAGAATAACAGAATTTAAAAGCTGAAAAAAATTATAGCAGCCATCCAGTCCATACCCAGGAGGAAAGAAATCTTTAATATAACATAGATGATGATTATTCATACAATTTATGTTTGTAGACCACCAAGGATAGGGAATTATTTTTCTTCTTGCTTTCTTTTCCTCATTTCTTCCCTCTGCATTATACGCCATTCCCCATTCACATCCCTAAAAATAAGACTCTTGCACTCTGTTCCTAGTCTATCTTGGAAGACCAAGGGGGCCTGCAGGATTTTCCTCCCTCCCCATTCCTCAACATGGGCACAAACCTCACTCTGCCCCATCGCTCCCTGTCCTTGGAGCCAGCTTACTCCTTATTCAGCCCCTTCTCTTTTCCCTGATATCAGCAGACCATTTGGGAGCATTGGAGAACTCCTTCTGGGATCCAGAAATGCATTACAGAAATGTCAGGGCCATGATCTATTATGAACCATGCAGAGCCCTAAATCAGAAAGGCAGGAACTCAAGAAAAAAGGGTGTGTGTGTGTGCGCGCGCGCGTGTGCAGGTCTCAGTATGTGCCTGTCTGGGTATGCTTGTATGTGGGCGTGTATAAATGTGAATGTGTATATGCTTACAGGCTGTTTACCTTGACAAGCTTTAAGGACAATTGTATTTTAAACTAAACAATCAAAGTCAGAACAGGGAATTTCAAAAACCCACCCAGAATTATTCTTTAAGAGATTCATCAATGTCAGAGCAGGAAGGGGCATTAAAGCATAGGACCTTAAAATTGGAAGACATATTAGAATGCAGAACATAGAATTACAGAGCCAGAAGAGCCTTTAGAACATGCAGTGTCAAATTTGGGACAGACCATGTAATTTAGCCCACAGATTTTCAGAACTGGAAAGAGCTATAAAATATAGAATGGCAAAGCTGGGAGGAACCTAAACACTTAGAATATTACAGCTGGAAAAAGCTTTCAAACATGTTTTTAGAAGGAAACTTAGAAACAAGGTAGTCCAACACCTTCAATTTTTATATTTTTATTGTTTATTTTTCTTTTTTAAAAATGTTTTTTGTAATTCTAGAATATAACACTTCTCTTGTCCTATCCAGTGAGATATCCCTTGAAATGAAGAGTAATAAGGGAAAAAAATCAGTTCATCAAAATTCACTCACGTATCAACCTAGCCTGACAGAATATATAATTCTGCACTCAGAGTTCCCCACCTATGCATTTTCTCATCTCTTCTCCAGCACTAAGCCTGATAATTATACAGTATTCAACTTTCATTTTTATGCTAGTGGTGATTATTCATCCACTCAAATTGTTGTTTTTGTTGTTCAGTCATGTCTGACTTTCCATGACCTCATTTGGGGTTTTCTTGGTAAAGAAACTGAAATGATTTGCTAGCTCCTTCTCCAGATCCTTTAATAGATGAGGAAAGTGAAGCAATCAGGGTAAAGTGACTTGCTCAGGGTCACACAAATAGTAAGTGTCTGAAGCTGGGTTTTAATTCAGGAAGATGGCACCCTTTAGCTTCTGTACATTGTTTTAGTGCTTGAATTTATTTTTTTCTGATTCTGTTTGTTTTCACCTGCATCAGTTCATATAAGTCTTCCTATGCTTCTCTGGATTTCTCACATTCACTGTTGATGGCAGAACAATAATATCCCTTCACATGTGTATCATAATTTGTTTAGCCATTCCCCAGTTGATGAGCATCCAGTTTTTGTTCAGTTCTTTGCCACTTCAGAAAATGTCCTCATGACTATTTTGCTATCCAAAGGGTCTTTCTTTCTGTCTGGCCTCTTTAAGATATATGCTAATAGAAAGAGCTCTTAATCAAATAATATGTACACTTTAGTCATTTTCTTATCATAATTCAGGATTACTTTTCAGAACCCTTGGGCCAATTCCCAGCTTTACCAGCTAGGAGTCTGTGGTAGAACTAGGGCTCAGATCCTGTTTTCTTGACTCCTGGGAAGATTTTTTTTTTCCTACTGTTCAAAGGAATGACTAATAAAAGAAGCAAAAAGCTTCATTTGGGACCATATTCGATACGACCAAAAAATGAAAGGTCTAATCTTTCCCAACTGTATCACTGAGATGCCTTTAATGAACAGAACCAATGTAGAAATCAATAGTACAACAATATCAATCCCATAATTTAAAAAAAAAAAGAAAAGACAGAAGGAAAGCTCTCCCTGACAGTTTCCTAAATACTTCTTATTTTTGTCTCAACAAAAAAATAAATACTAGATAGTAGCTTTTGACAAACTTTTCTTGGAAGGCTAGAAAGAGACCTAGAGCAACAGGAACTTATCCTCCACTGAGAATTGCCTAATTCAGAGCATTGTAGACATCAGAACTCTCTAAGAAGAGCCTAGACTAAATATTCCAGCTGGCAAGTGTCTATTTTAAAGAGTATCAGAAAACTCCAGATCACCCTTTAGGACACAAGGAAGAAAATAGGATGAAGTGAGTGAATCAGGGAAGGTTTCCTGAAGGAAGTGGTATTTGAATTCCATTTTAAAGGACCAGTAGGAATTCAACAGCTCAGGGGCAAGCAGGTGATATGTATTCCCTCAATAGGGAAATATAAATAAAGGCAAGGAGACTCAAGAATACAAGTGATGTTTGGGAACCAAACACACTAGCTACAGTGTAGTGAACAGGAAAACAAGTATTATGAGAAAAGCCTGGAATTAGAAGGTGGACTACACCTTTGTATAGCAAACAAAGAGGCTTGAATTTCACTTGGGAAGCAATGAGAGACACTGAAGATTTTCAAGGAGATGAATGACATGGCCAGAGAAATGCATAAGAAAGATGAATCTGGCCTGAATTTGAAGAGGCTGCTATCATTAGATTGCTATTAACATTAAATAGATACACACACACATATCCACATGAAGTACTGATGGTTCAAATATGACAAAGTATATTTGCTATCTTCAAGGAGTTTACAATTTACCGAAAGGATGCTAGGAATAGCATCAAGGAGATCAAAGATAAAAATGACATTGTATAATCCACAAAACAATTTATTGTAGCTTGTGTGTGTGTATGTATATCTTAGCAAAGAATTGAGAAAAGAAGAAGCATGGTAAAGTGGATATAGAAGATATAGATTCAAGTCCTATCTAAATATGTGATTGGAGGGTGGAGCCAAAATGGTGAAGAAAAGACAGCAACTCTCCTGAATTCTCCCCCAAATCCTTCTGAACCCCTTTAATGCTACAAAATAATTTCTTGGGTATCAGAGCCCACAAAATCATGGGATGAAATAGTTTTCCATCCAAAGGCTCAAGTTTCTCTCAAGAGGAGGGAATCTACATTTCTCAAGTTTCTCCCGCATCCAATGCAACCTCCATTCAGCCACCCAAGTGATTTTTCTAAAGTTTGGATCCAATCATATCCCGACCCATCCCCTCTACTCAATAAACTCCAATGTCTCTTTATCACCTCCTGTATCAAAAACAAAATACTCTGGCATTCAAACTCCTTGATCACTTATATCTCCTACTATTTTCCAAGTCTTCTTACTCTTTACCTCCTACCACATAGTCTTTAATCCAGCAATATTTGTCTCCTGAAACAAAATCTCTTTGGATGTTCTTTAGCTATCTTCCATATCTAGAATGTCCCCCATACTTAACTCTACTTATTCAGTTCCCTGACTTTCCTTAAACTTCAACTATAATCCCATCTTCCACAGGAAGCCTTTCTCAGTTTCTTAATTCTAGTGCCTTCCCTCTGTTAATTGTCCTATTTATTTTGTACATAACTTGTCCATACATATTTATTTATTTGTTGTCTTTCTCATTAGATTGTGAGATCCTTGAGGGTAGAAACTGCTTTTTGCCTCCTTTTGGTTTCAAGAACCTGGCACAAAACCTGCTACAATGCAGGGGCCCAATAAATGTTTATTGACTGGCTGACTATTAACTATAACAAAGTGAATGAGAAGTAGGAAAAAAAATTAATGGCCAAGCTTGACCTAAAGAAGGGAAGACATTTCTCTCCATTCTTTCCAGATGGTGGGGAGACTATGAGTAGTGAGTATAGGATCTACTCTCAGGTTTGATTAATGTGCTGATCAAGTTTGCTGCTTATTTTCTCTCTTGCCTTTTTATTTCTTATTATAAAAGATAGCTCACCGATGGGGAAGAGGAAGAGAAATATTGAGGAAAGGACACTATGTAGAAAATATAGTATGAAATTTAAAAACAATATTGAGGATTTAACACATGTTCAAAGAAATAGTCTATGGTCAAAGGAGAGATCAGAGGTCACTGGGAAAATGCTAGAAGGGATCCATTATGGGAAGAAAACCAGTGATATATAAATGTCTCTTGGTTTCAAGGATCTACATAGCACTGTCAGTCAGATGAAACACAATGTCACTTTCACCCTTTCCAAGAAGCCTCCTCAGTTCTTCCCTTTAGAGGTAACTAGATGGCATAGTGGATAGAGTACTGGATTTAAGGCTAGGAAGATTTGAATGCAAATTTAGTCTCAGTCACTTACTAGCTGTGAGATACTGGGCAAGTCACTTAACCTCTGTCAACCTCAGTTTCTTCATCTGTAAAATGGGAATAATAATCACATCTCCAAGGGTTGCTATTCAGACCACACAGTAGACTCTATATAAATACATATTCCCTTTCTTTTGATTATCCCTCTCTATGCTCTCAAGCAGAAGTGGATCCATTTCTCCTTAAAATAATACAATACTTTAATACCATTTTCATGCACTGAAAATTAAAGTGTTTTAGAGCTTGGAAGTGCTCCAGGAGGTGTCTGAAGCACAAATCTCCTATCTAGCATCCCCTACAAGGACACAAAAAAACCTCTGCCTGAGACCTTCAGGGAAAGGAGAAGCATTACCTAGAATGAATGTACATTGAATGTAACAATGAATGTGATACCTTGGGTAAATCATGCCCCTTTGAGGCTTCACTTTTTATACTTACTGAATGAGATTTATGATTCCTAAGCCCCCGCCCAGTTCTGACATCCCCTGTTCTAAGCTCCCTCCCAACTCTGACATACCCTGTTCTCAGACCCCTCCCAGCCCTGATATTCCCTTTTTTAAGCTTCCTCCCAATTCTGACATCCCGTGTTCTAAAGCTCCTCCCAGTTCCGATATCCCATGTTCTAAGCTCCCTCCCAACTCTGACATACCCTGTTGTAAGATCCCTTCTAGTTCTGACATTCTCAATCCTAAGGACCCTCTTTAGCTATAACAATTCATGAACCTGTAATCTCCCCAGGACAAATGATTCCATTGTTGGACAGTTCTAATTATTATGAAGCCCTTAAATTGCACAGAAATCTGTCTCCCTCTAGCTTCAACTCTATGCTCATTGTCAAGTAGCATGATTGTGTATTATGAACACATGCTTGATCCCCAGTGCTGTATAGGGAAAAATAAGCCTTGGATAAAAGGAAAGAAACCTGGGCCTGAACCCTCTCTCTCTGACTTAAATAAATCCCTTCTTGTTGAAAATCAATTTTTTTCATCTGTTAAATAAAGATAATAATTTTCCTCTCCCTGTTTCTTAACATTCTTGTGGCTTTATAGAATCTAAAGATCTCTCTCCTCTCCTCTTCTCTTTCTTTTCTCTCTCTCTCTCTCTCTCTCTCTCTCTCTCTCTCTCTCTCTCTGTCTCCGTCTGTCTCTATCTCTGTCTCCCTCCCTCTCTTCCTCTCTCTCTCTCTCCTTCCCTTCCTCCCTCCCTCCCTCCCTCTTTATCTCTCTCTCTACTTCTTTCTCTCTTTCTTTCTCTCCCTTTCTCTTTCTCTCTTTCTCTTTCTCTCTCTCCATATTATATATATATATATATATATATATATATATATATATACACACAGAGACATATATGCATATAGATAGGTAGAAATATGTATAGACACATCTGTGTTGGTCTATCTAGATCTATAGAGATACATCTGTACATATCTCTATCTCTAGTTATATGGAGAGATCTAATTATATAGACATATGTATATATAGACATAGATGTCTACTTCCTATCTCTAGATATAGATTTAGACATCCTTCAGCTACTATTCCTAATAATGATAGCTCACACTTCTGCAATACTGTGTGTAAAACAAAAAAGTGTGTAAAACACTTCACATATATACATTATCTCATATAAACATTACCACACTGTGACTAAGATGTTATTATGAGGATGATTTTACAAATGAAGGAACTTGAGACTTAGATAGAATACATGTTTTTCTCAGTGGCATAAATTGGGGCAGGGGAGAGAGAAAGGAAGAGGGCTGACTTCCTATCCACTAGCCCACTGCCTACTCTAAAGGGGGAGTGGAAGGGGACAAAGTACTCGAGTTGGGATCTAAAGAGAATTGGTTTGGAGTAAATCTCGAAGTACTCCTGAAATTTGTGGTATCCGAACCATTCATCCTGTTAGATTGATGACTCCTTGGGATCAGAAAGATTTTCTCATCCATCACTGTATGGCCCCAAGTGCCAGGCGTAGAACAGTGCCAAATACTGAAAACACATTCGGCAACTGATCAATCAATCAACATTTATTAGGTACCTACTGTGAACTTGTGCTGTGCTGGGTACTAGGGTATAAATAAAAAACAGCAATAGACCTGCCCTCTGAGAGTTTGCATTTCTTTAGGGGATATGAGAGATTCTTAGATAAGTAAATATTGCAGAAAAACTATATGTTTGTAGATAGATAGACAGATAGACAGATAATCTCTCTTTCTCTCTCTCTCTCTCTCTCTATATATATATATATATATATATATATATATACATACACACACACACACACACACACACACACATATATATATATATATATAAATTATTGGTGGTAGACCTTGACAGTTGTAGCCCCACCCACCCCAGGCTAGGTAAGGTCACTTATGGGAGAAGACATGAGCTGAGAATAAGGAAGATAAGAATTCTAAGAGTCAGAGAGGAGCTTTCTAGGGGAAGGGAAGGAGATGTCATGTGTGAGTAAGACCATGAAGCCCAGTTTTGCTGGAGTAGAAAGTATTCAAGGGGAAGTCATGTCACAATACTTAATAAAGAAATCAGTTAATATCAGGGTCTAAAAAGTGCCAGATAGAAGAGTGAGTATGTGATTCTACAGGCCCTGAGCTGAAACTGGAATGTAATGAGCAGGGCAACAGCACGAACCAGTCCAAAGTATTTTCAAGCTTCTTCCCTCCTAGTTGCCTTTCCTAAAGGTACTGATTTGAAAGAGCAAATGAAAACATAAATACGTATGATTCTCTTATTCTTTGCCCAAGATGTAAACAACAAATTAGAAATTATTCCCTCTTTATTTGCAAACCCAACAAGGGCCCATCAGAATGGATAATTGCAATCTTCATGTTTAGTGATAACTGGATTTAATTGAATAAAAATAATAGTGTCACCCAGTCACAGAGCAACAGAAGCTGAAGGGGACTTTGGCCACATGATTACAGAGTAAAGGGGAATCTTAGAACATAGATTTCCAGAGCTAGAATAGCCTGTGTTATTCCTGGCAGAATTCCTAGAACATGGAATATCAGAGTTCAAAGGGAATTAAGGCTATAGAATGTCAGAGCTGGGGAGTTGGTGGGAAGGGGAACTTTATTAAACATGCAGTGTTAGAACATGGACTATTTTAGCTGAAAGTTATTTTACAAGAGAATGTTAGAATCGGAAAGATCATAGAACAGAGAATGGCAGAACCAGGTAGGATTTTAAAATGTAGAACGTAGGAGAGGGGACATACAGAGAGACACTTAAGGTCCCTCCCAACTGTAATGTCCTATGATTTGGTGGTTAAGAGTCAGGGAAAGGGGGCAGCTAGGTGGTGCAGTGGATAGAGCCCCAGCCCTGAAAACAGGAGGACCTGAGTTCAAATCTGGTCTCAGACACTTAACACTCCCTGGCTGTATGACCCTGGGCAAGTCACTTAACCTCAATTGCCTCAGAAAAAATAATAATTATAATAATAACAATAATAAGTCAGGGAAAAAAAACTATGAATTGTTACAAGTACATTTTTTTTTTTTACAGCTGAACCTGGTTGGACTGTGTATCCGTATGTGTGAAACAGAAAGCAAAATTGGAAACAAAACAAAAAAAGTTCCACCAGGCACTAGGGGAAAATTACAAAAGCATTTTTTTTGCCTCCAGGACATTAATAAAACAGATTACAAAACTGGAGTGAATACAATTAGGCCATCCTCACATATCCATCCCCAAAATGCTTCCTGTACAGTCATCTGATTTCCATGGCAGTTCCCATGCTGGGAAAATCTGTCTGTAATTACTGATGAAAAGATAAGGCACTGATGCATTCCACAGGAGGGGGACCCTTAGAACATGCCATCCTGTTTGTACGGTGCCCCTCTGGCTGCCTGACTCCGAGGTGTGAGCAGATGCTGCTGCCCATGCCCGGTGGTGGGAGCTTCAGTGTGGCAAGCTTTCTGGCGTAAAAATCCAGGGTTGTTTAACGAGGGGCATTTTGTGAAAGGGGGTGATAGACCATGGAGAGCCAAGATTCAAAGGAGTGGGGGTAGCATTTGGGAAGGGGAATGGAACAGGAGACTCTCCTTCACTCCCCTCCCAGCCTTCCTACTCCCCCCAACACTCAGCTCAAGGGAGAGGAGATTTTCATCTCTGCCCTTCACATGTCACTTCTCCAAATTTCCTTATATTTATAGTTATCCCTTCCACATCATGACTCATCCCATTATAGCTTTGATCTACCACAAGTGGGCATAAGAAATTAGATGGGAATTTGGGGGGAGTTTTGCAGAAGCCATAGACAACATGTCAAGGCCAGCAGATGACACAGAAAAAAAGTTTTAAAACTCAGAAATGCATAAAATTGATGTTTAGTGTCACATAATGTCAACCCAAATTTTACAGTAAGGTATGATAAACACTGTATTTGAAAAAAAGAAAAAAAATCAGATTTCTTTGAAGAAAGGGCCAAAAAGAATTGTGCATAGATTTCCCCTGCAATGTGCAAGGGATAACTGTACTTCTTATGTATTTTACAGACACTTACCTATGTGCAATGTTTTGCTGGCTCAGCCATGAACACCTTGAAAGCAAAAATTAGTTCACTTCTATATTGGTATCTTGGGTGCTTGACCCATAATAAACGCTGGTAGGTTTGTCAATTGATTTCATCCAGCTAATATTAAGCATAATAAGAAGGGCTCTGTTGTCAGTTATGGTGGGATGGACTTTTAGGTTTGCCAAGCACTCAGCATACATGATCTCATTTGCGCTCCACAACCCTATCAAGTACATCCTGTTTATTAGCTTTGCTTTACAGATGAGGAAATTAACACTCAAAGAAATTCACAAGATACTAGTTTTTAAGTCATTCATTCATTAATGCATGTACATATTCACAAAATATTTTTTACAGTAAACTTAACCAGCCACTGTGGATGAAAGCAAACAGCTCCTCCTCTCTAAAGCAGTGTACGCTAGCCTGGCCCTCTGAGGTTCTTGAGCCCCAAACCCTCTTTCTACAGATCAAGGAACTGTAGATGAAATGTATGTTCAGGCCTCTCAATATGGGGTAGGAAAGCTGAGATTCAATCCCAAGTCTTGACTACAGAGTCAGTTTTCTCTCCATTATGCTATGACACTTCCCTACTTGTATAAAAGTTGTTGGTGTGGATAACAAAGAAGAAGGATAATTAAAGTCCTGGATTTAGTTAAATTGGATGTAATCAAATTTAGTCCTGAATTTTCGATCCCAATCCCAGATTGGGCTAGATGATATGTCACTTGCTTCCTTATATCTGTTTTCTTGTGTGTCAAATGGAGATAAAAATGGTACTTACCTCATAAGACATTACATCAGTTGACCATCACATGTCACAGATTTTCTAACAGTCTCTTTAATGCATTTTCCATGCACTCCTCAAATTCTCCTAGAAATAGATCCCTAGTATCTCCTACAGGGAGAATATCTATCTGAGAAAGGTGATGGGATCTGGACATGCGCCAGACTCCAATCACATGCAGTAGTTGTGTAGTAGTAGTAGTAGTAGTAGTGATGGTGGTAATTGTAATAGTAATAGTAATAGTAGTGGCGGTAGTAGTGATGATAATAGTGGTAGTGGTAGTAGTAGTAGTGGTAGTGGTGGTAGTAGTAGTGGGTAGTAGTGGTGGTAGTAGTGGTAGTAGTAGTAATAGTGGTGGTAGTAGTAGTAGTAATTGTAATAGTAATAAGTAGTAGTAGTAGTGATAGTAGTGGTGATAGAAAGAGGAGGAGAAGTAATAGTAAGAGTAGTTTGTAGTAGTAATAGTAGTAGTAGTTACAGTAATAGTAGTAGTGATAGTAGTGGTGATAGGAGTAGTAGTAATTGTTGTAGTAGTAGTAATAGTAATAGTAGTAATAATAGTGATAGTAGTAATAGTAGTGATAGTAGTGGTGATAGGAGGAGGAGGAGGAGAAGTTGTAGTAATAGTAGTAGTAGTAGTAATAATAGTAATAGTAGTTGTAGTAGTAATAATAGTAATAGTAGTAGTAGTAGTAGTAGTAGTAATAGTAGTAATAATAGCCCTGGTAGTAGTAGTAGTAGTAGTAATGTGTGGTGGTGGTGATGATGATGGTAGGCATGGAAATATTAGTAATAGTAGTGTTATAGTGTTGATTATAATAATGAAAGTTTTTACAGGGGACTGGGAGGGCAACAATGAAAGCTTCCAGAAAGGAGAATTTTCCTCAAGGGCTAAAATGCTGCATTGGGGGTGAAGGTATCAGAGAGAGGTATAAATATACATTAGGTAAAAAAGACTTGGGGGTTTTAGTGGATCACAAGACAATTTTAAGTTAACATTATTGTCCTTATAGGAAACACTGTAACTCTCCATCTTTTTGGACGCACACTCAATTATTTTATTCTCATAATAATCTTGTAAGTTCCACTTACTCCAAAAACTTGTTTCCACTTTGGAATGGAATTTGGAACGTACATGAAATATGGCTAGGCAGAAACATATCCACATATGTAAATCTGCACAAATCTATACTTATATAAGAATATATACATGTATTTGTATGCAAACATGCACATATACATGTTATAAATAATACATACATGTATATATGTGTTTAAATACATGTGTGTGTATATACATATAGCCTGAGAAAGGAAATTAGATAGATAGATAAATAAATATTCTCTTTTAGGGAGTGTGTGTGTGTGTGTGTGTGTGTGTGTGTGTGTGTTTGTGTTTATTAGCTCGAGTCCCTGTGATTCTTTTAAGTTTTTCTCAAGGCAGCATTTTGGAGACTGGAGAACAATACCCCACATAGCCCCAAAGAAAGGCCTGGAAAGCCTCCTTCCAGAAAATCTAATTTCATCATTGAGAAATCTTCTGTCTTAAGCAGCCTCCAACACGACTGCCATAAATTTACATATTCCGTGCTCAGGCTCGTCTAGAACAGGCCCTATTTGCATAATGAGGCTGCAGGGAGAGCTCCCGCTAGTCCTCAGCTCTGATGGAGGGGGAGAGGCAGCCAGGGCTGAGCCCCCGGATGGGCTGGGAGAAAGCCCTCAAAATAATTTCCTTTGCAAAACTCATCCTCCAGTGGAGCAGTCTGGGTTAAGTTCCTTCATCTCAAAATTGTGGGGGGAGGGCATCTACCTCCCAGGGTTAGAGGAAGAAACAAATGAGATTATTTATACAAATAAATGCATATGGAATCTCTTATATATACATATATGTGTATATATGTGTGTTTATATACACACTTTAAAAAATTTTAAGTGTATATCAAATGCTAGCTTGTTGCTATTATGATTCATTCCCTGAGGAGAGGAAATAGACTGGGACAACTCTTGGTCCAGGACTGGTAGAAGTGGTCAGGTCACTGGGGTTTCTGAAGCAGATGGTTCTGGCTCTAAAAAAGGAAGATTTAATTCGGATAAAGTACCTTTCCATTCTCAAGTGGTATGATTCTACACCTTGTAGCTCAAATTTGAGCTACAAATTTTCTCAGCCTCAGTTTTCTAATCTGTAAAATGAGAATAATTGTTGCCTCATCTATGAAGAGATGAATGGAATCCCAGTAGTTCAAGCTTTTCATTCTGCAGATAAATAAACTGAAGCCTAGATAAGAAAAATGATTGGACCAGGGTTCCATAGTTTGTAAGTATCCGAATTTGGATCTCAACCCAGTTTGTGTGACTCCAGAGAGTGCTGTCTTTGGGACCAAAAAAGTATTGAGTTCTTGAATACACTCATCATGCTTCTATTAGTTCTTTTCTTCATATTCAATCTCTCCACTTCCTTTAACTGATCCTCTCCTGACATGGACTTGAGTCATTTCATCTCCTGATTGGTGACTCCTTTGGATTTTCTCCAGTTTATCAACATCCTTCCTCTAAAGTGGTACCCAGAGCATCACCCCCAGACTGATCAAACTGATCAGGATCATTGAGAGAAAATCTGGACACTCCTTTACATCACAGGGAGAAAGCACCAACTAGGTTCTACCTCCAAACCCCTTTTTCCTTTCACAGAGCTGGCTGCCTTTCAGACGAGCACTCTCAGAGCACCGCGTTTTCTACTTACATGGCAGTGCTATTGAATAAAGATACTATTCAAGCCTGAAAGCATCATGGAAATATTTCTTATTTGTTCATTTGTTTGTATTTGTTGTTGCCATATGAATAGCTGCTCTGAATCTGTTTTCTCCTCTGTGTGATGTTGCTCTAATACAGTCATTCAGTCATTTCTGACTCTTCATGACCCCATGGATCCTAGCAAGCCTGGATTTTCCATTCTCTATCTCCCCAAATCTGTCCAAGTTCATGCTTGCTGCTTCCATGACACCCTATTCAACTCATCCCTTGCCATTCTCTTCTCCTTTTGCCTTCACTCTTTCCCAACCTTGTGGTTTTTTCCAATAAGTCACATTTCCCATCATGTGGCCCAAGTATTTAACATCCAGCTCCAGTCTTTCTACAATGGGCAGACTTAATACTGTACCACCTTCTGCATGGGGTCATGGTAATGGAAGTCTTTGCCTATCTCAAAGAACTACATAAAAGGGGAAGTAATTGATGTTAATCAACTTCTCTAGGTGCTTCAGAAGTTTTTTTTTTTTTTCTGAAGGGAAGAGAGCTCCTCAGCCCCTTTTGATTAAGACATTCTCAGTGCTTCTAACTGTTCCTAGTGTCTTTGTATATCAAGATGCATTGACCCAGAGAAGACAGGACACTTTGCAGGAATCCGTGTTTCCTCTTTGATGGATAAGTCCCCTCAACAAAATCTATAGCTGATGGTTATTAATTACGTTTCATTCTCTTTTAAGCCTCCTTTTGACCCCTTTGGTCAGGTAGAACTTCTCTCTTTGGTTTCCATGGAGTTTCCACTGGGCCATAACAAATGGGGGCTGGGTGAGTTTCTGACTTCAAAATTATCCTCTCCAGTGAATGATTTAAAAGGGATTATGGCTGTTGGTCTTCCTTTCCCTACCTGGATGGGAAAAGGTAAGTAAAAGTGTGCTGAGCCAGGTATAAGGAGCCTCAGGACATAGCCTCATCTCTGCTGTCCATTTTTGGCAGGACCACCATCATCCCTGCCCACTCTCTGGAACTCTGTTCACCTGTCCAATGAAGGAAGGGGTGTTGCTGTTTTGTATGCACTGTTGTAAGAAGTGGCTGGTTCCCATAATTATTTAGCTTCCTCTGTAGCCTAATGAATGAATTAATAATGCACTTTAAGTGTTTACTAAGTGCCGAACATTGTGGGAGGCTCTGAAGAGACAAATAGAAAAGACAATCTCTGATCTCAAGGAGTTCGTCTTCTAACGGGGGGAGGCAGTACATGTGGAAAGTTTCAGCTGCATGTGAGATAGAAAAGTCCTATGGTGCTTGTCATGTTGTTCCAAAGAAAATATTAATTCCTGTTTTGATGTCAAATCATTTGGCAAAGCTAAGGACTTTCTTAAAGAAGGAACCTAAAAGGGGGGACCACTTTGGTGTGTATTGAGGGGATGGGGGTGATAACTATTTTATAAGTGGGCTTCTTGACAAACAAATGAACAGAATCTAAGGGATCAAGGCCTTTCCCAGACAGTGTTGTGGTAGCAACCAATGACTTCCTTGCCATCCACCCACCTCATCAGAGAAATCTTGACACTAAGTCTTTCTAATGGAACCCAGCTTCTAGTTCTGAGCTGCCATTAGGGATCAGTACCATGGCTAGAGACAGTGGTATAGCTAGGTGCCAGGTCAGAACTAGACCAAGTTGTTTCCATGTGTTCTGTCTTTTTCTGCATTAGGACACAGTGGGAGCTTTGGGTTCACAGAGGAACAGAGATTGAGAGCTAAAAAAAATACTTAGAGATCATGTCTTCCAAGTCCCACATTTTAGAGATACAAAACAATTCCTGAAGAAGGTAGAGTGATTTGCCCAGCATAACCTAGTTAGTAATCAGTGTTTGTAGTCAGGTCCACAAATGGAGAAGCTTATAGACCTAGAGCTGCGAGAGTCCTTTGAATTGATCTGGTCCATACCCTTCATTTTACAGATGGAGGAATTGAGGCTCAGAGTGGTAAAGTGACATACCAAAGGCCACACAAGTCATAAGCATCAGAAGTGGGATTTGAACTCAGGTCTTCCCTCATTCCACTATATTATTTTTTCTTCCTGGAAGTAGATCACAAGGAGTTGGCAAAAAAGAAAGCAATGTTATAATTAAAGCATAGATATTCAAGAGATAAAAAACGAATGCCAAAATACCAAGACACATCCACAACTTAACCAAATGAGAAAGAGAGAGGGGAGATCTGGGCAGACACACATGAGATCCTCACCTACAGTAAGAGAAGGACAGGGATTGATGAGACATCCAAAAAACCATAGCTTCAGCCAAGACAACCAGATAGTGCTGGTTTTCCATCATCACTCTCTGTTCAATGTGAAAACACTTAAGCACATGTCTGGGCTTCTCAGGGAGGCAAAAGAGGACCAGAGATTTTATAAGGAGAGACAAAGGGGAGTATCCCTCAGGCTCACCATATTGATTCCCCATCTCAGATGGCACAAACAAGAGGACACCAATTAGCAATGATCAAGGAGAGAGGATTCCAGAAAACAAATTAAAGGCTCCCAGCCAGGATAATAGAAAGCCAGGAGCAAAAATAGACCATAGTCAATCAAGCATTCAAAAAAATACTAAGACCAGTAAACTAGAGGTATTTTGTTCTAGGTTTGGTTTTTTTTGTTTTTTGTTTTTTCTTACACAAATACGCGGTTCTAAACTCTGGACATTTGGGGCTATGTTCAAGAGCCTCAGGCATGACATGCTGGGTACACGGTGGGGGCTTCCTGAATTTATGCTCTGCTTGAGTTGGAGAAAGGTCTCACCTAGGTTTTTCTTGTTAAAGACTGAAGCACTTTGGAGAATGGCAGTAATTATTATAACATTAAAACAAAGCACTGAAAGCTTATTGCTTTCGAGGGATCGCTAACTATCTTTGTCTAATTAGTTGGCACCAATTAACACTGGGGCAGCACAGCAGAGTGGAATTAGTTCTGGACTTTGAGTGAGAAAGGCTGGATGCGTGCCTGAGTTTCACTACCTACCAGTTATATGACCTAAGGCAAGTGACGTCATTCTACCTGGACTTTCCTTTGGGAACTGGGGAGAAGATGCTCAATGCTGACCTAAGGTCAAGGGATCTTGGGAATCAGTGAGGAGAATCCCTTTATTTTGCAAATAAGCCAAATCACAGAGACATTGACCTATTGGTCCAAAGCCATCTAGCTGGTTAGTAGAAGAGCTGGTGAATGAACACCCATCAGTCAATTTCTCATTCGGTGATATCGCCACTGCACCATTCTGCTTACCACAAGGATTATGGGAAAGGGATTGATTCACTTCAATGTTTGATAATAACACAAGTCATCTTTGCTAGTCAATTTCTATCAAATATATATTTTTCCTCACATTCTTCTGGAAATGACAAGAAAAGGAGCATGCATGCTAATCAAAAGAGACATAGAAAAGAACATGCTAGGTGAAGAGTCAGATGGGTCTGAATCCTGACTCAGTCACTCACCTACCAGGGGACCTTTGATGAATAATTTTCCTTCTGTTGACCTAAGGTATCTCTTCCTTGCAATGCATGATGGGATATGATAAAATCAAAGTGTCCTCCCAGCCAGATGGGAGTTTGCTGCTCTGCTTGAACTGGGGAAAGGTCTCTATTCTAAATTCTCTATTCTAAAATCCATTCTCTTTCCCTGGCCAAGTCCTGACATTCTCTCTCATAAGATTCCCTCCCTGCTCTAACATTACCTGTTCTAAGGGCTCTCCTACCTCTCATATCCAGACTAAGTTATTATCCATTACCCACTTCACCTCTATAGGATGACCTATTTTTCCATGAACATGCTAATGTTGAAGACTGGAGTTGAGCTATAACTTCTCTAAATTCACCACCCAGATTTGGCTGTTTAGCATGCACATATACATACATGCATATATACACACATATGTGTATGTATGTTGGTATGAATGTACTTATATTTTTTTTCTAGAAAACATGGAAAGTTACTCTGGAAAAAAAGTAGTGCATTAATATGGCATTGAGTAATCCAAAGTAGAACATTCATAGCAGAGTTAGATCCATTCATCTGTAAGTTTCTCGCAAGTTCAAAGTCTCATTTGATCTCAATTGTTCATCATAGCATAGCTCATAATTTATGATTTTATTAAAATTTCCTACCCAATTTGTTTTTAATCAGATGGTATCCCTTTGGTGCTGATCCACTCCAACTTTGGCTAGACTAAACCTCAAGCAATAGACAAGCATCCCATCTATGTACTCATTTATAAGTTGGCCAGGACCTCATACTTCCCTGATGTGGCCTTTGATAACCCAGGTCATCTACATATCAAGAAGAGGAATTTGCATTTTAGTAGCCCTTGAATTTTTCAGGTTATGGCAAAGCATTCCAGTATCTTCGCCTAAAAATTCCCAAATGGAATCGTGAAAAGCTGGACACAACTGGAATGACTGAACAAAAGGAACTTGAATTTGAATCCACAACCATTTATTGAATAGTGTCTATGTGCCAACCCTAATGATAAACACAGGAGATATATGAATACGTAAAATATTTGTGATTTCGAATTATGATGGAAATTCTCAGTGTGTGAATTTCTTCAACCAACTTGGATCTCAACTCATCTATGATTTATGTATATATTTATTTATATATAATCTAAGGAGTTATCTGAAGCGCACAGAGTTCACATGTCTTGATGAGGTTATATCTGATATGACTGAACATGGGTCTTTCTAATTTCATGCCCAGGATTTTATCATCTATTAATACCTAAATGCTAAGGATACAAATTTAAAATAAAAAAAAAGACACATTCTCTGCCTTCAAGGAACTTTCTTATCATCTATGTTAAGGAGTAAGATAAGAAAATAGAACATAAATAAAAATAAACTCCTTAACAATACTTGATGAAAATTTGACCTTTCTCCTACCACTTGATACATCCTTTATCAATAGACCAGAACTTGACCTTTAAATAAAATAGAAATGCACTTAATTGAGACAGAATTGTAAAGTATATAGTGGGAGAAACTCATTCAGTGGCCTCTTTCTCAAGTCCTTATGCTCTCAGCATATGAACATTCATCCTTTCTAGGTCTCCAAGATTTTGCCCCCAAAACTTAATGCTATGGTACATCAGAGCTGATAAATGTTTAACAACCAGATCTCTAGACCAAAAAAAGTACACTTGGCATGCTTTTGTGTTTAAATATTGATGTTTTCTCCATCGCTTTCTTAAATCTAGACAATCAGCAAAGCTTTAAATTAAGCGCTGATTTATAGGTAAAAATACTCACGCTAAAATGTAGCCATAGGCTTTCCCAAGCTGGTTTGAGCCATTTCCAGCATTGCTCCGGGAGAACCCTGACACTTTGTGGCTCTGTCCAAATGTTTCCTCCCAATGCTAAGAATCTTGCGATTCTCTTGCCTCACACTCATAAGTAACATCTATTTAAACTTTGTTCTCTGCGTCTATTCTCTCTTGAGAGTCTCCACTGTTATCCTGCCTCTCTGTTGGCTTCTTAGCTTCAATTTATCAAGGCTCTACCCTTTTCCTACTTCAGCAAACTGTTATCCTTCTTTGAGAGTGAGAATTCCCAGGACATATATCTTTAGCTAGTCAACCCATATTTGGCAATATTAAATAACGCTGCATCCACCTTCTCTTAAGGGTTCACTCTCTTTTATAGATGCACACACACAATCACACAGTGACACACAATCACACGATCCACTCAGGCACCTGGAGGACTTTTTCACTCACAACTCACTCACACCCAAATCCTTACACCTGAGTTAAAATGAATGCATTCTCGTTTCCACTTACACACACATATATATACACACATTGTGTGTGTGTGTGTGTGTGTGTGTGTGTGTGTGTGTGTGTGTGTATGTGGAACTTAATCCCTCTTCCTAAGTCTCTTTAAGGCTGGTGATAAATACTTAAAACCCTTGCCTTTTGATAACTAGTGCTTAGGCATAAAAATGCTTCTCAAATTCTGATAAGCCTTCAGAAACTATGAGGAAATAAGGGGGAATAAAAAAGGATGATAATATCAACTAATTTTTTATAGATATTTCTTTTATAACCTCTCTGAGAGATAGGCATTATTATTATTATCCCCATTTTACAGATGAGGAAATAGAAGCAAACTAAAAATAAGTGACTTGCCCAGGGTCACATATCTAGTTTCTGAGGACAGATTTGAACTCAAATCTTCTTGACTCTAAGCCCCAACACTCTATCCAGTGCATCACCTCCTGTCCATAGAATGGACTTCGTGATAGACCACTTCCTGGCAGCCAAGTTGTAAAGATGCCAGTCCCTATACATGTAAATGGAGAAAACTGGCAGAAAGATCAATCACTGGTGATTCAGAAGACCAGAAAAGGCTTCAGAAAGAAGGAGAAAATTTTGAAAAATCTCAGCTTTTTTTATTTTATGGTAAAGCAGGTGGAGTCCATGGCAGGGAAATGAGTTATTCATTATCATTCACATAGTGAGTGGCCAAGCCAAATATTAAACCCAAGACTAATTGTCCCAGATCTAGAGCTTTTTCTGGCCTGCTGGGCTCCCCCACCTCCCACAAACCTGAAAATCACAAAACTACAAAGATGAAATCTCAGTCATTGTGGCAGCCCAGTGGAAGAATTGTTTTAGAAGTTATTGGAGGCAGGGTGATATGAAAGAATAGGGAGCTTAACCCAGAGTCCGGGAAACTTGGATTCAAGTTCAAATTCCAATACCTCCTTGCTATGACACACCCAGACATGTTGATTTAACCTTTCCGTGCTTTAAGTGAATTTCCAAGTTGCCAAGAAGGTGTCAACTGATATTGGTAGAGAGAATTTCCTCCTCCGGGAGTTCCCAATTCCAAAGAAATCCCATGTCCCATCTCCATCCCAATTCCTAGGGGCAGTGGTCTTGGTGAGGAAATGCTCTTTTTTCTCCTCAAACATGCCCAAAGAACTCCACGGTCTTTAAACCAAAAGCGATCTTGACAATATACCTTTATCAATATGAAACAAATAAACACTTCTGCTTAACGTATAAATCCCAGAGCCCAGTCGGCTCGTGGAGGACACCTATTAAGTGTACAGACCATAAAGATGTAATAATACAATTTAAAAATATGACCCCGTCACCCTCATAAACCCAAAAATCAATACCATGGGATGTGAAGGCATCATGCAGTGAGGATGTGGCTGAAATTTCCTCCCCACCAACCACAGACTGGAGAGAGGAGGAGGGGTAAGGGCAGACTCTGCTGTGAGCATGGGCTGGGAATAGAGGGAATGAAAGAAAAGGAAGAGGAGACCTCCAAGCATGGAGCTGCCCTGCTCAACCACCTGAGCATCCCTTACTGTTTCTTAAAGGAGTAAATATGAAGAGGAATCAAGAGATAGGAGATTGAGGAAGACGCACTGGAAGTGGAGTCCTGTCTGGACTTCTGTCTGCTGTTTATAACTCTCTAGCCTTTAGAAAGTCAACAAAACCCCTCTGAGCCTTAACTTCCCTCCCCTGTCAGAATCAAGGAACCAGACTAGATTTTCTCTCAAGCCCTCTCCAGCTTTTCTGTCCCTGACCACATATAAGTCGCTTTTCTTTACTTTAGTTGCCTCTTCTGGGAAATGCAGACATTAACACCTGCCCATACTTGCTTCAGAGGTCATTTTGAGGCTAGAAAGAATTATTAAAATGGGAAAGCATCTTAGAGGCAGATATAGCCTCTTGGCTTAAAGCTGAGGCCACAGAAGCTAAACATTAAATAGCATAATAATGGTGAGGCCGGGATTTAATCGTGGGTCCCCTGGGTCCTTAGTTTTTAGTCTTCTTTACTACGTCCAGAGACTTCCTCTGGTAAGAAGATGATAATTCAAAAGAGCAGCTCAAATTTTGTCGCTTAAGTTTAGAGACATGAAGTACCTTTTATTTTTTTCATGGAAATTCTGTGAAATACAGTGCAGAATACTAATATTGTTCCCATTTTCCAGATGTAGAAACTGAGGCAATTGGGGTTAAGTGACTTGCCCAAGATCACACAGCTAGGAAGTGGCTGAGGCCAGATTTGAACTCAGGTCCTCCTGACTTCAGGACTGATGCTCCATTCACTGTGCCACCTAGCGACCTTCATCTTTTCTGAATTCAAAGTCTTTTCCCCTTTCTGTTCTACTTTATTGTCTATACTTCATATTTCTTGACATTTTATCAATCATTCAATAAGTATTAATTAAATACTTACTATATGTGAGGCAGTCCGCCAAATATGGGGGATACCAAAAAAAGTTGACTTCTTTGTGATCCCTGCCCTCAAGAAGCACTAGACCTATACATGACTCATGTAGAGTAGATGGAAGGTAATTTCAAAGGAGAAGGAGATTCTAGCAGCCAGACAGATGGGGACAGATTTCTGGGAGAAAGTGGGCTTTTAACTGAATCCTTAAGTAAGTCTCAGATTCTAAGAATCTGGAAAGGAAAAGAGAAACCATTCTAGATATAAGGATGACCAAGGCAAAGCAAGAAGATCGAGTCACCCAACTTGCATTTATTATGCTCCTACTGTGTGCCAAGCAATGTGCTAAGCATTGAGGATGTGTTCCTTTTATCAAAGCATTCAGTTTCATGGGGAAGAAAATATATAAACAGCTAGAGACAAATAGTATATTCATGGGTTAAATTGGTGGGTTCTTGGAGGGAAGGCACTGAGATTAAGTAGAATTGGGAAAAGCTTCTGGCAGAGGCAGCTAGGAGGCAGAAAGTATGTGTGTGTGTGTGGGGGGAGTAGAACGTAAAAAAATGATAAAGGTAAAATGGGGCCAGTCAGATTGAGCTTTAAATTCAAAATAAAGTGCTTTATATTTGATCTTGGAAGCAATCTAGAGCCATCCACAGCAGGCTTGATTTTTGTCTTGTGAGGAGTTTGATAAATCTGCAGGAGAGAACTGGGCTGATGACTGAGCAGCTCTGCCTCAACTTAAATCCAATTCACACACAAGTCAAGAAATCAGACATCATGGTGCCATTGTCACCTCGTCAAGGTGACGTCAAGACCTCGTCAAGACTGAAGGACAAACAACAATGAGCAATAGGGAGCCACTGGAGTTTATTGAGTGAGGATGTCGTGTTATACTTATACTTGGGGAAAATCTCTTTGTTGAATGAAGGATGGGTTGGAGGGCAGAGAGATTTAAAGCAGACAGACAAGTTAAAAGGCTCTTACAAGGCATGAAGCAGGTGGGAAGCAGAGGGGCTATGAGTAGGAAGAAGGGAGCATGTATAAGAGATATTGCAAAGGTAGAATCAGAGACTTACCAAGCATTTCCCCTCAGAACTACCCAGCGACATTTATGATATAAGATCAGTTATTTCCCATTTTAAGAAGAAGGCGATGAGGACCACGAGAGAGAGAAAGTGACCAAATATGGGTCACATAGTTAAAAAATGTCAAGAGTGTCACTTGAACTCACTTATTTTAAGAGGACACAACCAACATTTTTCAACTACTTTATATGATGGAGACAAGAACAGGCTGCAATAGGTCACAAGTCAAGATTTAGCTGTCCAACAAAAAGTAAAAAAGGTTGGGGAAAAAACACCCAAAGGTTGAATTAGATCTGGAATGGTGGAATCCCTATTACCCCAGGTCCCCAATTCTTCTCCTTAGCCAGAATCATAAACTCTCAGAGTCCATTTAATATAAATCTGATTATGGAGCCAAGTGACATGAGGGTTAGAATACTTTGCCTGAGGTCAAAAGGGTATATATATATATATATATATATATATATATATATACACATATATATATATATGTATGTATGTATAAGTGTATTATACATACATATATGTATATGTGTGTATGTGTGTTATATGTATGTTTTATCTATACATATATGTACATATACATATATGTATACATATGTGTGTTCAATAATAACAACTGGTACTTGTAAAGTACTTTACATTTTACGGAGTGCATCACAAATGTAGTCAGGTAGGACATGCTTGGGTGCTGTGTACAATTATATTAACAAAGATCCCAGCTTCTTCTTCTTATTGCTTATTTCCTTGCTAAGACTCTCTCCAGGTTCAAAAGGCAATCAAAAATATGAAGAGACATTGGCTTCTCTTCTATTTATCTCATTGATTCTACCCATAATGTGAACTGGAAAAAAAGTTCCAATCAATTTTAAGTTATCCTTCTGTCTCTTATGTACTAGCTATAGAATTCTAGGTTGGCCTAGAACCATATACATTGATGATAATTTCAAGTATAGTAATTAATGTTGCCCAACTCTTTGTGACCTCATTTGTGGTTTTCTTGGCAAAGATACTGGAGTGGTTTGCCATTTCCTAAATAGAATGAAGTGACTTGTCCAGAGTCACACATCTAGCAAGTGTCTGATACTGGATTTGAACTCAGATCTTTTTGACTCCATCCAGATCCTGAACTCTACCTAATGCATCTATTCTGCAAGTAATCATAGCTTAGATATCGTGTTAAGGTTTGCATAATGCTTTATGAATATTTTCTCATATGGTGCTCACAACAAACTTGGGAGAGAGATGCTATTTATTATTCCCATTTTAAAGATGAGGAAACTAAAACTGAGGCAGGAAGAGGTCAAGTGACTTATCTAGGATCACACACTAAGAAGTTTCTAAGATTGGATTTGAACTCAGGTCTCTTGGACTATAAACCCTGCACTTTATCCTTAACTTCCCTCCATGCATATTCAGGCATGGCCAAAGTGGGAATTTTTTAGTTGAACTATACATGCTTAGCATGAGGATTTTGTTTTAGTTATCACTGGGTGGTGGTGAATTGGTAATGGGAGGAATAAATTGCAAATAGATATGAAATTAATGTATTTGTAAAGACATAAAATAATTTTCTTTCTGCCATAGTGTCAGAGATAAGATCAGAAAATCTGAGCACTCTGGGTTTTTAGCAGCATAAACTCCCCGGGATCTTGGAGTTTGCAAAAAAAGCAGTAGAAGAAAGGAGCTAGAAGCTTCTTGGTCAAACCTAGATTCAAACAAGGGTCACTTATTAATTTGACAAGCATTCATTAAGCACCTACTGTATACCAGGTCTCATGCTAAATTTTAGGAATAGAGAGGCAGAAGTTGTTCTTGCCCATTCCTGTCCCCAGGGAGTTTCCAGTCTATTGAAGATTTCACTCCTCTTCTCCATCTCTTATAACATCCCAACAAGAAGAAAGTACTTGGAAGTGGCCCTAGGTGTCCTTAAAGGGTCAAGCGAAGGCATCAGTCCAAGAAAAGGGGGAGAAAGACCCCCTTTTTGGCCACAAGCCCATTTTCATCAGCACCCTGTCAAAGCTAAGCCCTTTCTCAGTGCCTACTGGGTCAAGGTCTGAAGGTCTTACCTACACATGCCTCTGATCTTTAGGGAGAGCCCTCCCTCACCCCATGCCCACTGGGGAATGGCCAGCTCGGGCAGCTCTTACCCACCACACACAACGGCTGGGTTCAGCAAGGCTTTTTTTCTGCTCCACCTCCTAAAGCCTTCATATTTACATACATCCCATAATTACCATCTGCACAGCCAGAGGCATTTGCTGGAAATGGGCCGTTTCCATCTGTTGATGCAATTTTCTCTGAGGAATTTGCATTGATCACTTTTTTATGCAAAGATCTTGTATAGATCATTTTGCCCGATGCCTTTTAATAGGTCCCGATAATTTGGGGGGCACCCGGAGGCCCAGTCAAGTGGAAGGCCTTAAGGTTCGGGTGACCACTGGAGGTGTCGGCCATCCCGCCCGCTGCCCAAGGAGTGATTTGGGCTGTTCTGCCTGTGATTTTCAGTCACACGGTGTGACCTACTGCAAGCTTAGGCCGGGACCAAGCTGGGGGCCCATTGCAAATATTTATAGTGTGACTCTATACTTGAGCCGGTGACTCATCGTTAATGGGAAGCCCCTCAATGAGGGGAAATGGGGTGTGGGAATCGAGCAATCAACTAGTTATTCCAGAGCCGAGCTCTCCCCACTCTGTACCTGGGAGGGCCAGATGGGCGGTTTTGCATATTTCTGACAGCTTTAATGAACAGGGCAGCATCACATTGATTAAATGTCGGGGAAATTAGCACAGCCCTCTGGAGTTTCATTATTTACAATCGCTGTGCAAAGTCTTTGGAAAGTTTACACAAGCAGAAGTCATTGGGAAAAAAAAAACATCAGAAGGGGCAGGAAGGGGTGGAAGATGTGGCAGAAGGAAATGGAGGGCCAGGCCCACCTGGGAAGCTGGGAATGTGGAAAGAGTTAGTGTGTTAAGGGAGGTTGGGACTTCGATGTTCTCACTTCATGGTTTGGGTGTGGCTCAGCCTGTGGAATCCGCATGTGGAAAGCCAGAACATAGAGTTTAAAAAGTTTTATCTGGAAGATCTCTCCCCACAAAAACATCAAGAGTTGGATGGAACCGGAGAATATAGAATCTCAGCAATAGGAAGGACATTAGAGCGTGGGATGTAGAGTGATAGAAAAAGGTGGGTGTATAGATCTTATCCTGTCAGAATTGGATGGAACTAGAGAACATGGAATCGCATGGCCAGAAGGGACCTTGGGCAGTTTGGAGCAGTGGATAGAAGAAGAAATTTGAAGTTGGGAAGTCACTTAATCTCTTCCTGCCTTAGTTTCCTCATCTGGTCCTGCTGTAGGAACTTCTGATCAATGAAATGGCTGCTGATGATTCCAGGATGACCCGTAATAAAGGTCCCAAAGGATTTAGGGTGCCAAATGAGACAGATAATTTTAGACTTTGTTGATTCGGGGATTAGTTTCTCTTGATTTTGCATATTTGTTGCAAGGTTGGATCTTTTTTTTTTCTTTAATGGAGATGGAATAGAAAGAAAAGAAAATAGTTTTTTGCTAATTAAAAATAAAATTAAAGGAATGAAAAAATGATGGGGCTGGACTTAATGGCCTCTGAAATTTCTTTCAGCTGTAAATCTATGAGTCTATGAATGTGGAATTTAAAATATCAGTGTCAGAAAGGGACTTGCCACATTGAATGTCAGGCAGGAGATAAGGAAACACCCAATGTCAGAGCAGGAAGGTACCCAGAGACCTAAGAACACAGTACATCCAAATGGGATTAGATCTCAGATATGATCTAATCTAACTTCCTCATTTTTCAGACAGAAGAAGCCGAGTTGCAGAGAGTGACACCAGCCTGTGAGTATAAAAGATATGTGTGCTTAAGGTCACCCAGCAAGGCTGAGACAGGTTCAGAACCCGGCATTCATTCGTTTTCTCAGTTCAATGCTCTTTTTACAAAGCACATGGAGTGTGGAGATGGTTTATGGGTATTCCACATAAAAATGAGAATAGCTCGATGATGATTTCCCTGCAGAGCTGAATGGCCTCCATTTGGGCAGCTTGTACTGAGAGTGGAATAGTTCAAGAAGGTTCCCACACAATAAAGGCTAATGGTATCACTTAGGTGCCATGGCATCCTGGCTAGGGAAGGTCCAGGCCCCATGAATAAGCAACATGAGCTCAGACTGATACAATCCCCATACAAACATATACATAGGTATTAATGACTATTTATAGAGTTTCTATCATATGGCAAGGAATGACTTTTTCAATCTCTTCTTAGTTAGAACTAATCATGCATACGTACATAAAGCTTGTCAACTCAACTTTGTTCTCTTTCTGACCAGCTATGAAAAGGGAGTAACTTCTTTGAGTCTCTGGATGGGGAGAGAACCAATGATCTATTCACCTAGATTATGCAATATAAAATCATGGGTAAATGGCCCTCTACTGCTCCATTCCCTGGGGAGAGTGGGCTAATTTAATGGAAAGGATTGATAGATGTAGACTAGATTATAGCACAATGAGGTGGATTGAGAACTGGTGAATGAGGAGGGTTCAGAACTGGTTGAATGATTTAGTCATAGAGTAATCACTAATGGTTTTCTAGCCACATGGAAAAAGGACTCTAGTAGAATGTCCCTATATCAATGCTCATCGTCAGTTATGGATGCAGTCCCCAAACTTGTAAACAAAAGAACGTTGGAGTCCAGAAGATCATGATAATGAAGGGAACAGACTTAGGAGATGGGAAGTAGATTACATTGTTCTAAAAAAATCTACTCCAATTTCCAGGTTTCCCATTCACCTTCTGGAGCCACAGCAACAGGTGACAGGTTCTTATCATGTAAAGCATCCTTCAGACAAAGAATCCAGGAGAAGACACAGAGTCATTGAGCTGGAAAAGGCTTTCAAAATGTCCACATTTTATAAAGAAGGAAGAAGAGAGCCAGAGTATGGCCAAAGACACAGAAAAAAAGGAAGGAAGGCAGGAAGGAAAGAAGACAGGAAGGCAGGAAGGAACGAAGGAACGAAGGAACGAAGGAAGGAAGGAGGGAAGGAAGAAAGGAAGGAAGGAAGGAACGACGAAAGAAGAAAGGAAGGAGAGAAGGAAGGAAGGAAGGAAGGAAGGAAGGAAGGAAGGAAGGAAGGAAGGAAGGAAGGAAGGAAGGAAGGAAGGAAGGAAAGAGAAAGGGAAAGAGGAAGAAAGCAAAAATACATTTATTGAACACCTACTATGTTCAGACATTGGGCTAAGTGCTTTACAACTAGTATCTCACTTGATCTTCACAACAAGCCTGGAAGCTAAGTCCTATTATTATCTTCATTTTATAGCTGAGGAAACTGAGGCAGATAAAAGCTAAATCTTGGTTTTCCTAATTCCAAGACTAGCATTCTATTTATTGCACTGTCTAGTTGCCTCTTACATAGGTCATAGTAGAGATGACATTTGTACCCAGTTCTGATTAAAAATCCAACATTGTTCATTATATGTTCAAAGCCTCATTTTGCAGATAAGGAAAATGGAGCTATTAGAATTCAACAAATTATTGTTAGAATTTAGATCTGAAAGGGACTTTAGGCATCATTTTGCCAATCAACCATTAAGCATTTATTAAGCACTTGCTATGTGTCTTGGCACTGTGCTAAGATCTGCAAATACAAAGATGCAGGAGAAAATTTCTCCTTAAGTGATTACAATGCATCAGGGAGACAATATGTCTGTGTTTAGGTTTCTACAAAGGAGGAATGGAGTCATTTTGGGAGAGAGTGGAGAGATGCCAGCCCTGTGTCTCTGACTTAAAAGTCAGCTTTCTTTCCAAGGGGTGCATTGCTGCAACAGGAATCAAATCCAAAGTGACTTTTGAGTCCTTCTCCTCTGGACTCTTAGTAAATAGAAAGCAGTGAATTAAAAGACCCCTGACGTCCCTTCCAGTTCTAAACCCAATAATCCTAACCTTGTCATCCTGGTAAAGAGAGGAAGGAGGAGAGAAGTCTTAGAGTCCAAACTAGGTGTGTGGTATATTGTTCAAGTTGTAGAATTTTCTAACAATTGGAATAGTCCAACAATGAAAAGGGCAACTTTGTGAGACACTGGGCCCAGCCCCTGGAAGAGTTTAGTTCAGTTTGATTTCATTCAGTTCAAGTCTATGTGAGAAGCATTTATTAAGCTCCTACTATGTTCCAGACACCAGAGATTCAAAGATTATTTTTAAATCCAGTCCCTGCCTTAAAAGAGTTTAAATTTCACTTGGGGAAAAAGTAGCATGTTCACATATAAGCACACACTCACATATGAATCAATTTCTGACATATATGTGTGTGTATGTATAGAGAGAGTATATGTATACATATATACATATGTATATGCCTACATAGTGTATTATATTATGCATATATAGTATATGTGTATACATATATCATACATGTATATACATATATAGCATATTGTATATGTGGATGTATACATATATATACTATATGTGTATGTGTGTATACACATATAATATATTGTATATATGTGTGCATACATATATACTATATGTGTATAGTACATATATACATATGCTATGTATACACACATGCATATATGTGTGTGTGTATATACATGTGTGTATACATAGCATATGTATATATGTGAGTATATACACATATACTATATGTGTATGTGTATATATGCATATATAATATATTGTATATATGTGTGTATACATATATACTATGTGTATATGCATAGCATATGTATATTATATATAGCATACATATATATATATATGTGAGTATACATATACACTATATGCGTATATGCATATATATATTATATATATGTGTATGTGTGTACACATACATATTATATGTGTATGTGCATGTGTGTACATATATGATATATGTATATATACATGTATACATAGCATATGTATATTATGCATATATAGTATCTATGTGTGTGTGTGGGTATAGTATCTGTGTGTGTTTTCAGTGTATACTGGGTAATATAGGAGAAAAGAAGGGGGTAGAGATCTAACAACTTGGAGAAGGGAAGAAGGAAAAACTCTTGCCCGGGTGGTGATACCCAAGCTGGAGTTTGTGATTCTAAAAGGCAGAGCAAAGGAGAGAGAGTGTTCCAGGCGAGGGGGCAGCTCATGCAAAGAACTGACAGAGAGGCTGGAGAATCAGTGCTGACACAGAGGAACTCCTGCATAGGGCCACAGACAGGACTGAGGGAGAAGAGAAGTCCCTGCAGACTGTTCCCCAGAGTAAAGAGCGTGTTTCAGTCACTCTGGGCTTGCGGGCTTCAGACGCTCCCTCCGTAGCTGGCTCCATGCTCCTCCGGCAGGTCCTTCAGCTCAATGTCCTACCACTTGACATTTAGAGATTTACATGCAATACTGATTAGCACGAGGGAAATATTGTGCAACATGTGATTCTGAGCCCAGCGGGAGCCCTCGCTGAACAGGTGAGGGGGAGAGAAAGGCTGGTCCGCTAACGGGCATCCCTAGAGCTACCAGCCCAGGGGAGGGCAGGGCACCTGGGGTTCAAGCTGCTGCCCCTTCTGGGGGGCACCCGAGGGGTTTGCCCCTGCCAACTGGGACTCCTGGCTCTATGTCAGCATCCTAGCCTCATTACAGATTTCACTGAGCAATTCATTTCCTTTCTGAAGCAGGTGTCTCTTGATTTATAGAAGGCAAGGGGAGGAAAGTGTGTGTGTCTGGGGCAGGGGAGTAGGACTCAATTACTGAATTATCCCAGCCTTTTCTTAATGACAGCATGGATAGGGAAGGGGGAAGTAGGGAATAAGCATTGATTAAAGCACTTACTGTGTGCCAGATACCTGCAAATATGATCTCATTTGTTTCCCACAACAAGCTTAAGAGGTTGATGCTGTTATCCCATTTTTATAGTTGAAGAAACTGAAGGAAGTGAATGTTAAGTATCCTGCCCAGGATCATCTAGCTGGGAAGTACTGAGATTTGAACTCATATCTTCCTGACTTCAGACTCACCTATCTAGCTCTTGAGGCACCTAAGAATCCCTAAAGGATAGGAAAGTGGGTCCAAATCTCACCTCAATCACTTCGTAGCTTTGTGATCCTGGGTAAGATTATAGCCTCTCTGAGTCCAGCTTTGTCTTCTATAAAATATAATAATAGGATCTCTGTTATAAATGAGTTAGGGACATCATCTCATCTGATTCTCCCAACAATGCTGGAAGCAAGGTGCTACTGCTATTTTGGCTTTATAAAAGAGCATGGGGGAGGTGATGCAGTGGATAAAATGCTGCGTCCTGAGTTCAAATCTGGCCTCAGACACTTAATACTTCTTAGCTGTGTGATTCTGGGCAAATCACTTAACCCCAACTGCCTCAGCAAAAACAAATAAATAAACAAATAAGCAAACGAGTAAATAAACAGATAAATAAATAAATGAGCAAATGAATAAATGAATGAATGAATGAATGAACAAACAAACAAACAAATAAATAAATGAGCAAATAAATGAGGGTGATAACTGCTTTTTAGTTACACAGCTAGGGACAGAAGCAGGATTTAAAGCCAGGTTTTCCTGTCTAAAGTCCAGTTTCCCACCAGTCCACTCTATTGCCTCTCAATAGCATGTGAAACACATCACAAACTTGCAAAACATGGACTCTTAAATAAATTCCAGCTGCTGTTATTAGTAATAACTATTAAGAACAAATATCATTATTATTATTAGTTTGCAATAATAATCTAAGTGTTACAAATCACTTTGGACATCATTTTGGACTATTAGTAATTATTACAAATAAATATTATTATTAGTTTGCAATGATGATCAAAGGCTTACAAACCACTTTGGACCATAACTACAATTCTTTAGAGGGATACATATTCTCATTATCTTCATTTTACAGATAAGGAAACTGAGCCAGAAATTAAGTAACTTGCTCAGGATTACAAAACTAACAAGTATCTAAGGCAGAATTTGAATTCAGGGTTTCCTGACTTGAAATTTAAGATTCTAATTACTACAGCCTCTGGTTTATAGGATCCACATGCTTGCTACCCTCACCTTCTGATTGGAGGATCACAAGATTTGAGTCTTGGAAAACTTAAGAAATTATCTAGGCTGAATCCCTCATTCTACAAATGAGGAAAAAAATCCTTCTATTAACCCCCCCCCCATTTAGTCTGATTTTATTTGGATGTAGTTGTAGGTTTCCCGTCCATTAGACTGGAAGCTCCTTGAGAGCAGGACTGCCTTTTGTCTTTCTTTTTATCCTCAGCATTTAGCATAAGGCCAGCCGATAGTAGATTCTTGGTAAATATTTTTGACTGGTTGGTTGCTACAGAAGAAAAAGGCCCAGGACCTAGCTCCTGGCCCTTGCACTTAGTACCTGTGAGACTTGGGAAAGGTCACTAAACCTGTTTCTGAGTCTTACTCAGTTCCCTTCTCTATAAAATGAGAGGGGCCACATAAGTAGTTGCTAAAGTAGGGGCTCAAATCCAAAACTATTATTGTATCATCTTCCCATGGCTCTACAGATGCTAAACATCTCAGGAACAATTGAATCCTGGGTCCCCTGATTGTGGATAAAGGTTCTTTACAAAGCCAACACTCAGTTTGGCAAAGATGGCAGAGAACCCAGGAGCTGGTCTTGGCCTCAAAGTTCTGGACGTAAAGAATAAGAGAATAGCAGGAGGCAGAACAAGACCATGGAATTTCAGAACATATAGAAATGGGAATATCAGAGATGGAAGGGATCATGTAATATATAGGGGCAGAGACCTTTCTGCATACAGTATAGATTTCAAGGCCTAAAGGGACACTGGAATATTAAGCAGAACAAGTCAGAACTGGGAGGGAGCTTAGATCAGGGGATGCCAGGGTTGGGAGGGGCTTTAGAATAAGGGATGTCAAAGTTATGAGGGACCTTAGATCAGGGGATGTCAGAGTAAGAAAGGACCTTAGCACAGGGAATGTCAGAGCTGGAAGAGACCTTAGATCAGGGGATGTCAGAGCTAGGAAAGACGCAAGAACGGGGGAGGTCAGAGCTGAGGGAGGCTTAGAACATCTGATAGTTGTCAAAACTGGGAGGCACCTTGGAGATCATGAAGTTTTAGAATTCAAGCTAGAAAATACCTTAGAGTTCATCTTTCCCAAGGAAGAAGCTGAGACTAAAAACTGAAGGTTACTTGTCCAGAGCCTCATAGATAGTCACTAACTAGCAATCAAACCCAAGCAATCTGCCTGCAAATGAGTTTTTGTTTTCACCATGCCAGCCTGCCTCAATTTACCAATAAGGAAAAGGAGGATCAGAAAGAGAGGTGTGATTTGCTCCAGTTAGCTATTGACCTGGCTATGACTTTAACTCATCCTTCCCCATGCCCATCACTCTGCTCCTGAAACAGATTTCATTGGATTCAAACCCTGGATGAGAGGAAGGTTTGCAGGAAGAAAGGAACTCTGAGCCATCCCTGGGTCAAAACCAGATCCTGTTCCACAGAACCTTCTCATCCCCTCCTTTGCCAGTTGGCCTCCAGCTTATGAATCATGTCATTTTAGTGATAGACAATGAAAGCAATTGCCTGATAGCAGCTTTTACTGTGAGATGATTAAGACTCTTCTAAAATCACTGAGCTCATCATCTATCCCTCTCCTTCACTACTTAATCTTGGCCTTCTTCAAGACATGTCTTGCATTTTCAAGTGTACTGTTATTTAACCCTGTGTGTTTCTGTCTCAACTCTTCTTTTAGATCAGAAGTTCCTTGAAGCCAAGGGGTGGGGTGGGGACGGTATCTGGGAGCCAGAGAATCTGGGTTTGAAGCCCATCTTGAATATTTTCTCTATATTCTAAGCCAAATAATTTTCTATTTTCTAAGTTCCCAAATCATTTATCAGTTGAGCTGACTCAGACAATGATCTTTAATGTCTCCTGTGGTGGACAGGGATCAGGAAGACCTGGATTCAAAGCCTGCCTCAGACATTTAATATATGTTTGACCTTGGATAAGCTATTTAAAATTAGTGTATCTCAGTTTTCTCACCTATAAAATGAAAGATTCCGCCTAATGGCCTCATCCAGGTCTAAATCTCTCAGCCAGTATCCCTTCTAAATGTAAATCATATAATCTCATAAATTTTTCAAGAGAAGAGGCTGTTTTTATTTTTATCTTTGTATTACCGCCAGAACTTAACCCTCTAATTTGAATATCATAGGTCCCTAATAAATGTTTGCTGATTAATTGATAAGTGTTAGAAAATATACAATGACAGAGGGAAGACAGCCGCAGTCATATGCTGTTGGCAATATGGTCAATTAATCCAATTATTCTAGGTCAATTCTAATATCTATTAAAATACTAGCCCAACCATTCTAGAAAACAATCAATATTTATGAGGAGAAAGTGACCAAAATATCCATCCTTTGATCAGCAATATATATGGTTCAAGGACACCAAAGAGAGAGTCCACATAAAGGAAGGAAGGAAGGAAGGAAGGAAGGAAGGAAGGAAGGAAGGAAAAGAAAGGAAGGAAGGAAGGAAGCAAGGAAAAGGAAGGAAGGAAGGAAGGAAGCAAGGAAGGAAGGAAGGAAGGAAGGAAGGAAGGAAGAAAGAAAGAAAGAAAGAAAGAAAGAAAGAAAGAAAGAAAGAAAGAGAAAGAAAGAAAGAAAGAGAAAGAAAGAAAGAAAGAGAAAGAAAGAAAGAAAAATTAAATGAGCCTACTATTCAATTTAAATGTGGTGAATCCAGTGGAGCCTGACTCTGATGAAAAGTCACAATTCAGAAAATAAAGCTGAAAATGTGAATAGGTCTAGGTCAACCATGTTTCATTTCCCTTCTGACTGTGCTTCTATTTGGATTTCATTACCATGCCCCTCATGTGGATCTCTCTCACTCTCACTCTTACTCTTGATCGCTTGCTCTCTCACTCTCATTCTCGCTCTTGCTCTCTCCTCTGAGAGTATCTCTCTGTCTTTATCTCTGTATCTCTCTGTATCTCTGTCTTTCACTATCTCTCTGCTTCAGACAAAAAAAAACAGTAAATACAGATATGATTAAAGATACAGAGGAGTCACATTTTGCTTAAAGGTAACATAGGTGAATATTGTGTGTGTGTATTAGGTAATATAGTATCTTAATAATTAAAGAAAAATATAATAATTTTATGAGGAAAATGTAAAGTGAATTTATAATAGTTGGGGGTATCTTGTACCTCTTTCAGACTTGGACAAATAAAACCCACAAGAGTTAAGCAAGGAAGAAATTAAGGACCTTGATAGAATATTGAAAAAAAAAATCAGATTGTATTCCTATTTAGTAGTTACCAGAATGTTATCCTAAGTATATCTTTCAGCCATGCATGATACCTTTATAAAAAATGATGATATATTAGGATTTTAAAAAGTATAATCAAATGGATAAATATCAAACATATCATTTGTTGTCCTCAGCACAGAAAAAAAAATTATTCAATAAAAAAAATTAAGAAGAAACTAAAATTAATTAAACATTAAATAATTTAACCACAATTAATTGGTGGATAAAAGAAAACTATAAGAATAAATACTTTCATTAAAGATGACAACAATAAGACAAAATACCAAAACCTTTAGGAAACAAAGAATTCATTGGCAGGCAACATATATTGCTAAATGCTTTCATCAACAAAGGAGAGAAAGAACAGATCTAGTAATGTGGACCCAATATAACAAAAATAGCTAGAAAAACAACCCATCTAAAAATGCAAACTAAATCTCAAAATATAAATTTTGAAGATCAATGAAATGATTAAAAAGTAAAAGCAAAAAAAAAATTAGACTGACTAAAAAAAAACTAGGAGCATTTAAAAAAGATAAAAATTTTAATAGAAAAGAAAATTAAATTTGAATAATGAAAAGAAACAAGAATTGAAAACAAATGAAAATAAAGTAAATTATCAGAATTTTGATTCTATGTCAACACAAAAAGATAAGATGAATGAAACTGACGAATGCTCACAAAAATATGATTTATGTCAATTAACACATGAAGACATCCAAGTTTTAAATAGCTCAAATTCAGAAAAAAAATTTGATAAAGCATGCAGTGAATTTCAGAAGAAACTATTCCTTGAATCATATGGACTTACAATTGATTTATATCAAAAAATAAAATGACAACTAACTGCAATATTGCATTATTTTGAAAAACAAAAAAGGAAGGGGGTCTTATCAAACACTATTTATGATTTATTATTCAGTTGTCTTTTTATTAAAGCTTTTTATTTACAAAACATATGCATGGGTAATTTTTCAACACTGACTCTTGCAAAGTCTTCTGTTCCAAATTATTCCCTCCTTCCCTCCACCCCCTCCTCTAGATGGCAGGTAGTCCAATACATGTTAAATATGTTAAATTCAATATATGTACACATATTTATACTGTTATCTTGCTACACAAGAAAAATCGGATCAAGAAGAAAAAAAAACTAAGAAAAAAATGCAAGCAAACAACAGAGAGTGAAAATGCTATGTGTGGTCCATCCTCGGTTCCCATAGTCCTCTCTCTGGGTGTAAATGGCTGCCTTCATCACTGAACAACTGGAATTGGTTTGAATCATCTCATTGTTGAAGAGAGCCATGTCCATCAGAACTGATCATCGTATAGTCTTGTTGTTGCCATGGATAATGATCTCCTGGTTCTGCTCATTTCCCTTAATATCAGTTTGTGTAAGTCTCTTCAGGCTTCTCTGAAATCATCCTGCTGAGCGTCTCTTACAGAACAATAATAATTCTATAACATTCATATGCCATAACTTTTTCAACCATTCTCCAACTGATGGGCATCCACTCAGTTTCCAATTTCTTGACACTACAAAAAGGGCTGCCACAAACATTTTTGCACATGTGGGTCCCTTTACCTCCTTTAAGATCTCTTTGGGATACAAGCCCAGTAGAAACATTGCTGGGTCAAAGGGTATCACAGTTTGATAACTTTTTGAGCATAGTTCCAAATTGCTCTCCAGAATGGTTGGATCTGTTCACAATTCCACCAACAATGTATCAATGTCCCAGTTTTCCCACATCCCCTCCAACATACATCATTATCTTTGCCTGTCATTTTAGCCAATCTGACAGATGTGTAGTGGTATCTCAGAGTTGTCTTAATTTGCATTTCTCTGAATTGGAGCACCTTTTCATATGACTAGAAACAGTTTCAATTTCTTCATCTGAAAATTGTCTGTTCATATCCTTTGACCATTTATCAATTGGAGAATGGCTTGAATTCTTATAAATTTGAGTCAATTCTCTATATATTTTAGAAATGAGATCTTTATCAGAACTTTTGAATGTAAAAATGTTTTCCCAGTTTATTGCTTCCCTTCTAATCTTGTCTGCATTAGTTTTGTTTGTACAAAATCTTTTTAGCTTAATATAATCAAAATTATCTATTTTGTGATCAATAATGATCTCTAGTTCTTCTTTGGTCACATATTTCTTCCTCCTCCACAGATCTGAGAGGTAAAGTATCCTATTATTCAGTTGTCTTAAATCAAGATCCTAAATTGGATTTTCTTGGCAGAGATACCAAAGTGATTTACCCTTTCTTTTCCCAGCTCGTTTTACAGATGAGGAAACTGAGGCAAATAGGATGAAGCCATTTGCTTGGGGCCACACAGCTACCATATATCTGAGGCCAGATTTGAACTCAGGTCTTCATGACTCTAGACGCAGTACTCTATCCACTGTGCTACTTACATACATATGACATAAATGTGGTATTCATACCTAAACTAGTGATAGACAAAACAAAGAAAAATACATAGGCCTAAGCAAATCTCTAATAAATTTTAATGTGAAATGATTAAATATTAGCACAGAAAGTACAATAACCTTTTTAAAAAGATTATACTCTAAGACTAAGTTAGATTTATGCCAGCACTGCATGATTTGTTCAATATGAGAAGAACCACAAACCTAATAAAGCATACTAATAACAATAAAAAATCATGATTATGCACATATAGATGTTGAAAACAGCTTTAGACAAAATGCAAAACCTACTTCTATTTTTAAAAGAACAGGGGTCCCTGCTCAGTATCCCATAGGTGAATGAGATCTGTCCCTGAAACCCGAGGTGGGGAGACACCACCTATGGCTCATGGCTTGGCCTGTAGTTACTCTTGTCTGGCCCAATGGCCTTGGATGAAGTTTCACTCTCTGTGATCCCTGAAGCTCAATCTCAGCCTCACATCAGGCCTCCTTGATGAGTTCTTTAGACAGTCTTTTCCTTCTTTTTCTTCCCCCCAGGAAGAAGAATAGGATCTTGTCCTTCATTCACACCTATTCATGAAACCAGAAAACCTTAAGGACTGGGGAGTTGCCCAGAGGTTCATGACTGCTCTCTTTGTCATCACCTTCTCTTTGGTTAGGACATCTCTTGGCTCTATCCTCACAAGTATCCTTCTCCATGATCACCAATATAGACTACATCAGCTTTGAAGATGTGCCTGTATTTTTTACTTGAGAGCTGTGAGGTAGCAGCTTGCCCCTGCATAGAGGGAGCGCTACAGTGATGTGATGCTGGAGAATTATGGGAACCGGGTTTCAATGGAATTCCTAATCTCTAAACCTGATATCATCTCCTAACTCAGATTGGGAGGAAGGTCATGGGTAGTAAATAATACTGGAATTGAAGAAAAAGAGATCTTAAGAGATGCTTTCAGAAAGACTTCTATCTATTCAAAATACATGATTCCATGAGGGAAGAGGGTTTTAGGGGAAAAAAATTGAAGGTAAGGATTTTTTACTCTGCTTCCTAAAGAAGTAAAATTGCATGGAGAGATATCAGAAGAACTTCTAAGAGATGTTAACCAGGTCAGAGAATTAGGGGAAGTCTGTGAGTTCAATAGCTGTTTAGAGAGAAAGAAAAGAAATACTAAAGGGGAGAGATGACTTTAGAACTACTTCTCTGTAGAGAGGTTCCCAGCATATACAGGCTTCTACAACAAAATAGACTGGAGAAAGACAAAAAATATAATGAATTGGACAAAACCTTTGATTACAGTCCCAAACATGTTATAAATCAGAGAGATCCTGCAAAAGAAAGAGTCCATATTTCTTCCATCTAGGGGAGGGGGTGGGGAGAAGGAAGGGAAAAGTTGGAACAGAAGATTTTGCAAGGGTCAATATTGAAAAATTATTCATGATATGTTTTGTAAATAAAAAAATTAATTAAAAAAGAAAGAATCCATAAATGTAATATTTATAGCCAGAGTTTTGCCCAAAGTTCTTCCCCCATGCAACTGAAGAAAATTCATAGTAGAGAGAAATATTATGGGAGAAACTACACTCATATAATAGGACCAGAGTGCTCCTTATGAGAGAAACCTTATGAGTGTAATGAATGTGATAAAGCCTTCAGTCGACACCAGAGAGCTCATCCTGGATAGAAACCTTTTGAATATAGTGAATTAAGAAATCTTTTAATGGAAGTTCAGTCCTTCACGAACATCAAGTAATTTATTCTGGAGAGAAACTCTATGAATGCAATGAGTATAGTGGAGCATTCCATCTAAGTTCTACCCTTATTCAACATCAGAGAATTCACACTGTAGAGAAAGCTTATACATGTGAAGAATATGAGAGTTGTTAGTACATGGTCAGGTCTTCATGAACATCAGAGAATTTATAGTGGGGAAAAGCTATATGAATGTAATGAAATCTTTTAGTCAAACCTCAGATATTATAGTACATCCAAAACCTCATTCTGGAGAAAGAAAACATATGAATGTAAAGAATGTGGGGAAAAAAAGACTTAGTAGAAGCTCAAGTATTAAAAAACATCAGAAAATCAATGAAGGAGAGAAATCCTATGAATGTGAAAAATGTAGTAAAACTTTCAGTCATCTCACAGATTTTATTCAACATTGCAGAATTTGTAGTGAAGAAAAACTTTTCAAATGTCACAAATGTGATAAGGCCTTGAATGATGCTAGGTGGCACAGTGGATAGAGCACTGGCCTTGAAATCGGGAGTTCAAATCTGGTCTCAGATACTTAACACTTCATAGCTGTATGACCCTGAGCAAGTCACTTAACCCCAATTGTCTCAGAAAAAAAAATCATGCTTCAATTTTTACTTGATATCAGAGAATTCATACTTGGGGGAGAGAACCTACAAATGTAATATGGAAAATCCTTTATCCATTTTACAGGTTTTATGCACCACTGGAGAATACATATTAGTGAGAAACCCTAAAAATGTAATGGAAGAATCTTTAATAGGAACTCTGTTCTTATTGAGCATTACAGGAACATATCAAACTAGAAAAAAATTTGCACTAACAAAAACCAATGCAGTTAAAATTATAAGAGAAATGAGTAACTGGGGGAAAAAATCTAAGCAAATTTAGAACTGAGAGATGATAGATCTATAGATGAAAGGACGGTAAAGATAGATCATTCATTACTTACTCTAGCTTAGAAATGGAACTAAGTTTCTCTGAAAGAAGTCTGACATCCTAGATATATAGATATAACACTGATCGGGGTTTGGTCTCCCTCACTCTTCATTTACTCAGGTAGATTGAGTCTCCAGAGAGTGGTCAACTACTTCTCCTCTAGGAATTCTTAGGGCCATCCTGTGGAGAAGCCTAGAAGTCTACTTCAAGTGTCTCCCCAACTCTGCCAAATTGATTAATGGTTGATAACTCCCAAACATCAATTACATTGTGTTGTTATTATCATCAATTGGCTTTTTGTTGTTCAGTCAGAACATGTCCAGGTGGTTTTCTTGGCAACTGGGGTGGTTTGCCATTTCCTTCTTCAGTGAATTAAGGCAAACAGAGCTTAAGTGACTTGCCCAGAGTCACACAGCTAAAAAGTATCTGTTAGAAATACATTCTTGACACTGAAAATCAGGTATCAAGGACAATTTATTCAAGAAGAATCTTAAGGAATCATCAACATTTCTGGCCAGAAGTGGGCCCTGCTCCTCTTTCGGACCCAGAACACAGAAGTAGAGAACCTTTAGACTTGCTAGTGTAGCGCAGCCCCTTCCTGTAGAGAACGGATTGGTCTGTTACATCCCAGTGACAATCTTTCTGATACGCCCACTACATGTTTCCCCTTAATATGTATAAAACATTGGACATGTATACTTATTTTGTATCTAATTTATAGTTTAATATTTAACATGTATTGGTCATTCTGCCATCTAGGGGAGGGGGTGGAGAAAAGTTGGAACAAAAGGTTGGCAATTGTCAGTGTTATAAAATTACCTATGCATATAACTTGTAAATAAAAAGGTATTAAAAATTTTAATATATATATATATATATATATGTATAAAACATGTTCTCTCCACCATCATAAATCCTACATTCAAAAATGGTGGAAAACTCCTCCTATGGGGTATGTTTTTTAATATTCAATTTGGCTGTTAAGTATGCTCAGTAATGATTTGGTCAAGTCCTGTCATTGACCCCAATTATTTTGGACTGGATGGGCTATTATCTTAAGTTTATGATTTTTTTCAAAATTACAAGATTCTTATTGGCTGAATTCACTGTGCCTTTTTTAGCCCCCCAATTCCTTGTTTGCTCAAGGCTTCTTTGGATCAATTAATTGTTCCGTGAGTCCTAACCTTCCTTAACTTCTCACATTGTGAAAGCCTCTTGGTCAATGGTACCCACTATCCCACACTACCTTAAAGCTTGCTTCCCTGTGTAAACCCAACTTTTCAGCATTTCTCATAGTACCTGAGGCCGGTTTTGAACTCAGGTTGTCCTAACTTTAAGCTCAGTTGTCTATCCACTGAACTAACTGCTTTCTTAATTAGTTTTTACAATGAGTAGGATATAGATAGATAGATCATATATAGGATATATGAGCCATAGGTCAACCTCCACAAAATGCAGGAACCAATCTGAAAATGCTGCTGCTGCTGCTGATGATGATGATGATGATACACAGCTCCTGGAAACCTGGACTCTGGCTATGTCCAGTAATAATGCCCTAAAATTACAGTCTGCCTTCATGGACTTCATTCTTAAAGTCCAAGGTCTCCCAACAAGCCTACAAGACAAGCTCCAACAGGTCTGTTTTGATATGCAGGATCTTCAAAACACTTTTGCCCTAAGCAATGGGTTTGAAGATCTAGAGAAACATCATCTGACCAAGAGCCAGTTTACGTTGACCCAAGCCCAGAGAAATATAGAATTGTTTTGTTTCTTTGATGATGGTATACCTTCTGGTTGGATTATAGGACCAATTTTTCCCTCTGAATATCCCTTGCCTGAAATGATAACACTCCCTAAAGAAAAAAAATATTGAATTGTGATATGCAATCAGGCTGATACTTCCAGATTCCTGGCAAACAATCTTAGTGATAGTTTATGCTTAATAACCATACTCTGTATACTTCTTAGATTATGCAAACAAAGTTGCATTGAAAACTAAAAAAAAAAAGATAGCTAATAGGTGTAGTGGATAGAGCACCAGCCCTGAAGTCAGGAGGACCTGATTTCAAATCTAGTCTCACAGACACTTAACACTTTCTGGCTGTGTGACCTTAGGCAAGTCACTTAACCCTAGTTGCCTCAGGGGAAAAAAAGGTATTTATCAAGAAAGTGTAGCAAGGATTATAATATAGTAACATCCCTCAAACTGGGAGATAAAGTTTCTCCTGGAAAGGGTGGGTTCAATGTTAAAGTAGGAAGTGTAAAATTCTATGTCCAACCCATAGAGATACCTCATAGCCCTTGGAGTCTTTTTCTCCCTTCATGTAGTCTTCACCAAGCTCACTTCTGGGTGTGCCATAGTTGATGGATGAGTTATCCTTTTGCCCAGTTGACTCAGCTGCTGGAAAGTTTCACTAAATGGCTGGCTTAAACAGACCACTCTTTGAGGTTATGGTTCACAAATGGACTCAACTGCTTAAGCTCTCAGTAGATTCTTCCTTTCACTTTTCTTTCTAGACTTCTAATGGATATTCTGAACTTTCAAAATACACAGGCTTGCAACCTGTGAGCTCATAAAGCTTACAATTTGGTTCATTCCATTTCCAGGTATTAGTTCACTTCAGATTGGGAAATAATAAATAGAAGAGACCTAAAAAAAGAGCTTCCAAGGCAAGGCACACGGAGACTAGGTGGGAGATAAGATCCACTCATAGCCAATCCCACAGCTGTTCTTGCTCTTTACTGAAAAGCCATCACCTGCCCAATCATTTGCACGTATTCTCTGTCTCAGCACAGCAGCCAATTAAAATGTTTTTCATCATCCTGTGTCAATCTGACAAGCAAACAACAAAAGTGGAGGTTAACTACAGATGCTCTGATGTGTGGGGAGTGAAATCCATTATTCTTCCTTGGAAGGGAGATTTAACAAGTTTCTATATGGGTTGAAGCCAGACAAGGTATACTGTTCATGTTCCAAAGACTTAGCTCTCACCCATGAATTGATTCAAATATATGAGTAAGAACTTTGCCTATTTATATAAATTGTCAATGAATATAAATAGGAATTTCTTAAAGGAAGAAATCAACTATAATTGATAGCCAAGTTCTACCTCACAGGTTTTTGATAGGAAAAGAGGAAAATGACAATTGTTGGAGGGGCTCTGGTAGGATGGACATACTGATACACTGTTGGTGGAGCTGTGAACATTTGTGGCTATGTTTTTAAAAGTCACTAAATTATTTATATTTTTTTGGACTCTACACAACAACTATGGGGCTTATACCCAAGAAAAAAATTAAAGGAAGTGGAAAAAGACATATATGTATGTGAATATTTATTTATTAGAATAAGGAATTTGAACCTAAGGAGATGTCCATCAACCAAAAAACAACTGAATAAATTATGGGATATGAATCTCATGAAATATTATTGAACCATAAGAAAGGAGGAAAGGAAAGTTTCAGGAAAACTGGGAAGACTTTTATGAAGTGAAGCAGAGTAAATCAAGAAGAACCATGATAACAATATATATAATAACAACAAAAACAGCTGAATAAATTATGGGATATGAATCTCATGAAATATTATTGTACCGTAAGAAATGAGGAAAGGAAAGTTTCTGGAAAACTGAGAAGACTTTTATGAACTGAAGCAGAGTAAATTGAGAAGAACCATGACAACAATATATACAATAACAAGAAACTTTTTCAAAAAATAATATTTGACAGATTTTAAAAATATGATCAATAAAATGATCGGCCATAATTCCAAATGACAGATGCTAAAGCATGCTGCCAACCTTCAGAGAGCTGATGGACTAGAAGTAAAGAATGAGATCTATCTTTTGGACGTAGCCAACTTGTAAGTTTTGTTAATTGTGCATATATGTTATGACGATTTTGCTTTTCTTTCTTTTTTAATTGAATGGATGTGGAGAATTGAGGTGAGATGGGGTTTAACAATGGCATTATCAAAGAAAAAAAAACAGAAAATAAAGAGAGTCATGGAAGCATTAAAATACACAGAAAGAAACAAGGAATTTCAAGGGGAAACAGACAACCAGGACAGCTTAGAAAGTAGAATGTTGGATTTCTTCTTGGTCTGCTGGGATTAAGATAAAAGGATATGCTTAGAAGAAAAAACAAGCTGTATGTAAAGATTTGTAATTTTGCTGACAGTCCTCATTATCTGTTATCCTATGCATATTCTAATATGTATATTGCTTATTTTTGTTAATTTCAGTATTTATATGTACATGTTAGTCTTAAATAGGTGTGTCTTAATATATATTCATTCAGTATATATGTGTATGTGTGTGCCTTTGTATTCGTATGTTTACGTAACATGTAGGTCCTATCTATGCATGTGCAAACACATACATGTGCATATATATATATATATATATATATATATATATATATACATAGACACATGAATATGAAATGCACATACATCCATGTTGTTTGTCCTTCATTCTCAAAAAGAATTACCACAGGGAGGTTATGCCATGAAATCCAAGTTAATTGGATTTAAGTGATGGAGGGCGGTGCAAAATCACCAGCCTCATTTTTTTCCTCCAGAATCATCTGGATTCAGGGGCCAGTTATAGATCAGGATGACTGAAGATGACCCTAGATGCAGTGGGAGACCTTGGCTTTTAAAGCTGATGTCTTTAACTGGTCAGAGTTTAATCAAGACAATGCCCATTTAGAGATTAAGGCTAGGTAAGAATTGAGGCAAAAAAGCTCCCAAGATGTCTTGGGGTTTATGGGATAGATTTCTTTCTTTAGGACCATGCCTTAAACCCAAAGCACTCTGGTTCTCATTGATTGGCCAACGAGGTCCCTAGCTAAGACCCAATAGATGATTATTTAGGTCTGATTGTCTAGAATGAATATAAAAAGCAATTGTTTACATTCTGGCCAAAAACTCTAAAGATCTTCCCTTCCAAGATATTTTTTTCCCAGCTAGATTTAAAAAAAAGGTCATACTTTGTCTCATTTCTTACCTAATGGGCAGACATACAAATATATTTACTGGTTGGATTAAATTCATATTGAATCTTTCTTCTTTTGCAGAGCCTAGGGTAGGGGCTTCAGAATAGCTGATGCTAATTTTTTTTAAAGGATAAAGGAATACATGAAGACTGAGCTCTCACTAGAATTTCAGCTCAAAGGATCATATTTAGAGCTCTAAAATCTCTCAGATTCCATGGATTCCAAATTCCTGCTCCCACCCCAGTTTTATACATGAATAAATTTGCCTCTTAAAAAACCACAGTTCAATAGAATTTAGTTGTATTCAATTCAATAAACTGTTTTTTCAAGTACATCTAACATGTTGCAAGTCCTAAGTACTATGTTTGATGAAGGAAGAAAAGGAAGAAGGAAAAGAGGGAGGGAGAGAGAGAGAAAGGAAAGAAGGAAGAAAGGAAGAAAAGAAGGAAAGGAAAGAGAAAGGAAGGAAGGGAGAGAAGAAGGAGGGAGGGAAGGAAAGAAAGAGAGAGGAAGAAAGAAAGAACAAAGGAGGAAAGGAAGGAAAGAAGAAAGGAAGGAAGGAAAGAAGGGAGGAAGGAAGGAAGGAAGGAAAGAGGGAGGGAAGAAGGAAGGAAGGAAGAAAGAAAGAAAGGAAGAAAGAAGGAAGGAAGGAAGGAGGAAAAGAAAGAAAGAAAAAAAAAGAAAAAAAGAAAGGAGGAAAGGCTGGAAGGAGGGAAGGAAAGGAAGGAAAAAAGGAAATACACTTTTATTGAGCACCTACTATGTGTCTGGCACTCTACTAAGCATTTGACAAATATTATCTCATTTAATTCTCACAACTACCCTGGGAAGTAGATGTTATCATTATCTCCATTGTGTAATTGAGGAAATTGATTACGGATTGAACAGACAACAAATGAAGCATTCTCTGACATTAATTGCTTTGGGCAAATTAATATGTACAAGCCACAAGAAGCTATCTGAACACTAAGGGACACAATGTTTCAAGTCTTAGTAGTTATTCTATCTTTAGCATTATTAGAACTGCCTTCCAGGTCAGTCACTTACTTCCTGTGTGACCTTGGATAAATCATTCCCCTGTCTGGACTTTCCAACTCATCAACAATAAAATGCTAGAGTTAGACCATATGACTTCTAAGGTCCCTTTCATTGTGAAATCCATGATCCCATTTGCAAATTCAGGAGATCCTTGTAACTCTTGCCCAACTGTTAATCTCTCTCTACACTTGTATCCATTTAATACAGGTTAGGAGCCAAGGAGGGGTTTAGGTGGAGTGCAAGTGAGGAGGGAAAAGGAAAAAGCCAGTTCTGCTTTTTTGTCCTTTTGTTCTTCAAATCCTCCAAGCTGAGGTCAGAGAATTGCTCATGCGTTTCCGTGTGTGTGTGTGTGTGTGTGTGTGTGTGTGAGAGTGTGTGTGTGTGTGTGTGTGTGTGTGAGTGTGTATGTGTGTGTATGTGTGTGTGAGTGTGTGTGTGTGTGTATGTGTGTGTGTGTGAGTGTGTGTGTGTGTGTGTGTGTGTGTTTGTGGTGTGTTTGGGGTAAGGTAGAAAGTAGAATTATGGAAGAAGGCTTCCTTGTTATATAGTGACCCTCCTGGAGGGAAACTTCACAGTGTTAGGACTCCTGGACTTCCCACTATTAGCAAATTATTGTAACCATTCAAAGAATTACTGATTGAACAAAATCCTAAGATTATATGATGATAGGAACCTAAAATAAGATCTGAAAGGGAATGAATGAATAAATTAAGGAATAAATAAATGGACAAATTAATTAAAAACTTTTTAAAAATTAACTTTTTGCTATTTGTTGTACATTGGGCTAAGGGCAAGGAATAAAATATGGAAAAGCAAACATAGTCTTTACATTCAAGGACCTTACTTTTTTTTAATTAAAATTTTTAATTTTCAAAACATATACATGAAGTTTTTTTCAACATTAACCCTTGCAAAACCTTGTGCTCCAAATTTTCCCCTCCTTCCCCCTACCCTCTCCCCTAGATGACAGGTAATCTAATATGTGTCATACATGTTAAAATATGTTAAATCTAATGTATGTAAACATATTTATACAATTATCTTGCTGCACAAGAAAAATCAAATCAAACAGGAAAAAAATGGGAAAGAAAAAAGTGAACAACCATAAAAAGAGTGAAAATGCTATGTTGTGATCCATACTCAGTTCCCACAGTCCTCTCTTTGGGTGTGGATGGCTCTCTTCATCACAAGGTCATTGGACCTACTCTGAATCATCTCATTGTTGAAAAGAGTCACAAAGGACCTTACATTTTAATAAAGGAGGACAACACGAATAATAGAATAGTGACAAGCACATCAGTCACCAAAATGGGGTACAGAGCACTGGACTTGGAATCTAGAAAACTTGGGTTCAAATCCAATTCCAGGCACTTCATTAGAAATGATACCAAACCGCTATATGCTTCAGTTTTCTGAACAAAATGGAGATGATTCCCTTAAAATAGGGATAACAATAGCACTTACTCCACAGAGTTATTTTGAGTTTCAATTGAGATCATATTTATAAAACAATTAGCACAAGTGTGAAGCAAGCAGAACCAAGGAAACACTGTACACAGTAACAAGAAGATTGTGTGCTGATCAACACTGGTAGACAGGGTTCTTTTCAATAATTCAGTGACCCGAGACAATTCCAATAAATTTTGGATGGAAATTTTACTTGCATCCAGAGAGAGAATTAGTGGAGACTAAATTTGGATCAACATATACTATTTTCAACTTTTTTTCTTCTGTTTTTTTTCCTGATTTTTTCTCTCTCAACATCTCATAGAAATATGTAAAAAAAATGAATGTATATGTATAACCAGAAAAAAAGAAAGAAAAAAAAAAGAAATAGGCTAGTAAAAACATTTAGCACAGTTCCTGACACTCAGTAGATACTCAATAAATGCTTGTTCCTTCTCTTTTCTTCCTTCCTTTTCCCTCTTCTTCTCCTTCTTTCCTTTCCTTTTTTCCTTTTTCTTTCTTTTTTCATTTTCCTTCCCTTTTCCTTCCTTTCCTTCCTTTTCTCTCTTTCTTTCTTTCCTTCTTTCTTTCTTTCCTTTTTCCCATTTTAATCTTCCTTCTTTCCTTCATTTGCTGAAACTTACAGCAATAGTGAGTAAATTTATGGGAAGATAGATTGGATACTTTCCTTTCTAGAACAATGGCACAGTTGATTCTATTAGCATCATTCCAAAACTAGAGGAGGAGAAGGAGGCTACTTGAGGCTACAAGGTTGATAGTGAGACTGCTGGAAAGACTGTGGGAATAGAGAGTGAAGTTAAGAATGATTAGGTAAGACACAAACAAAAAACAATGACTAAGGTCTTCCTAAAAGAATAAACCAGGTGAGATAGTCACCAGTGGAAAGTGGGTACCTAGGTTAGAAGTCCAAGAGATGAAAGGACCTCAGAGATTATGTAATCCAACTAATATCTTAGAGGAAGAAACAATCTCAGAGAAGTCTAGGTCCCACTGCAGAAAGAAGCAGAGCTGGGATTCACCCCTAGACACATTGCACCTTTGCAACCAAGGACTTTTTGGGGCCATATCCAGTCATCTTGATCACTAGAATTAGATGGTTCCAGAGAAGAAAGGAAGGCAGGTGACCTTGCACAGTTTTCCCTCCCTCAAATCCCATTCACTCTCAAGTCATGGCATCACCTTTCTGATGTCATGGTCACCTTTGAGAATGAAGGACAAACAGCCACAGCAACAACAGCAACCAAGGTCTCTGGCATATATTAAGGCAGATCAAGTCAACAAGCATTTAATAAGTCATTACTATGTATTAAGCTCCGTCCTAAACACTGGGAATACATATACAAAGAAAAAAAGTCTCTGCACTCAAAGTACATTTTAATAGCAAAAGACAACACATAATAGGAGCCTGAAAGGCTTATTTTAATAAGGATAGTCCTGAGAGTCAGATGTGCAACCTTAAGAACAAAGGAAGCTTAACATCTGTCCACCCATTAATCAACTGGGATTATTATGGACTGGTCCCTGACCCAGGTGCTGAAGTTACAAAGATTAAAATGAAATTCTCTTCCTTCAATGCACTTACATTCTAATAAAGTAGACAATATATGCATAAATGGGTGTGTGTGTATTTATATATGTATCTATCTATCTATAAAGATGAGATACAATATGATATTTGCAAAGAAATGCATTGCCTGAGCTAGCTCAGTGTTTGGGAGTTTCCGAAGGTAAGTGTGGGAGGGATATTAGGCTGCCTACCAAACTGAAGGTCTACAGAGATGTTGTGCTGACCTTACTGTTGTATACTTGTGAAACCTGGACAGTCTACTGGCAAAAGTTAGAGAATCCACCCCAAATGTCCATAGGGACTATTTGTGCCCAGAGCACTCCAAGCTTTTATTGGTCTGATCAGCCACAGTCGGACACACTGTAACTCAGCTCTGATACAGTGATATCATTTTGATCCAATTTGAGAACAGACAACAACCAACCAACCAATAAAGATTAGATACAAGATGACATTAGCAAAGAAGGCTTGGGTAACCAGAGGGGCGATGAGGAAGATTTTCAACTCACCATGTCATTTTATGGAACAGGTATTCATAGATCAAGAGCTAGAAGAACTTTTGTGTCCCTCAGTTAGGCAATCAATAAGCATTATTAAATATCTACTAGATGTTGGGCATTGTCTTTAAAAAATATAGATACAAAGAAAGGAAAAATCAGGATCCCATCCCTCAAAGAACTCACATTCTAATGGGAGAAGCAACATGAAAATGATGAAGGATGTGTACATTATATACAGCATGAATGGAACTTAATGTCATGTATTTATGTCTGCATCTTATCTTCTCCAATAGAACAGGAGCTTCTCAGGAGCAAGAACTAGTGCCTTCTTTTGTCTGTATAACTGCAGCACCTACTTACCACATGTTTAGTTGCTTAGATTATAGAGATTGTTTTCCTTCTCTTATTATAATTATAGAGATGAACAACAACTGGAATAAGGCTAAAAAGGCAGTATTTGAACCCAGATTGCTCTACTTTTCAATTAAATGCTCTTTGTACTATATCCAAGGAGTCTCCTTTCAAAACCAACACGAGCCCTTCTTCGAATCAAGGAAAGAAACACTCTCAGAAGATTGGAAAAAACACATAGATATTGGAGGGTTTTGACAGTGAGTGGATGGCTCAGGATGGGGTGAGGAGAAGCTTTCTGCTACTCAGAGGACCCCCCCTACCCTACACACACACACCACCCCCCAGCCAGACTCAGAAAAGAAAAATGGAATGATGATTTCCTTGGCTCAGAGGCTGCACACTTTGACCTTGGGTTACTAGAATAACCTTAAGTGAACAGTAATATACTTTCAGTCACTGTTCAGTGCTCAGGGGAATAGTTTAAGGCCCTCCACTGGAGTGAATATTTTTATACAGGCTATAATTTCTTTTAAGACCTTCACAAGCTTTCTCTTAGCCTCGGTGATGCCCTTTCCTCCTGAGCTCTCAGGAGAGCCTGCTGGCAGGCTGAGGGAGTTTTTACCCAGGGCAAAAAAGGGAAGGCAAATGGTGGCAGGGTCATTCCAAAGAACCATCTGATTACAGGGGGATTCTCATTGCCAGAGGGGACGAGCAGTACCTCTGACAGTTGGCCCCCAGTTTGGGCTCCCCTTTCTCCCAAATCCTCCAGAGAAATGAGTCTCTGAGTGATTGCCTATGGATTCCCCACCCCCTCCACTACATGGTCTTTGGCTGCCCCATCTTAGTTACTACCATTTTACTTCTTACAGATTCTGAGCTTTTAAAGATTTTAATGCTATTATTCAGTCATATCTGACTCTGGGTGACTTGAGGTTTTCTTGGCAGATATACTGGAGTGGTTCATCATTTCCATTCCCAGTTCACTTTATAGATGAGGAAGCTGAGGCATGGTGAGGTTAAATGACTTGACCTAAGTCACAGAACTAGGAAGCATCAGAGAGGAGATTTGAACCCAGAACCTCTGAGTCAATGAGTAAAAAAGGAATGAAAAATAGATTGTAGTAGTAAGAATACTAAATGTATAGTCTGAGGACTTGCCTTTGACTCTAGATTTTTGACAATAGAATTAATCTTTCAATGCCTTAGTTTTCTCTTCTGTAAATAGAGGGAATTTTGAGGAAGCTAGAACATGCAGAGACTAACAAGGTAATCTCCAAAGTCTTCTCTGATATTCAGTATTCTGAGGATCTTCCCAGACAGTCAATGAGAATTTATTAAGTGCCTACTGTATGCAAGGTATGGTATTAAGCCCTGGTAGGAAGAAAAGCAAAAGGGAATCCCTGCTCTCAAGAAGTTGATACTCTAATGAAAGAGAGGAAACTAGAGGTGGGAGAAATCAGAAATAATCACGATGTGAAAGGCTCTCAAATCAAGAGGGAATCTGAGAAGTGATGGGCATTCCTCTAAATCTTGGAGAAATCTAGGAGGTTAAATGAAGAGGGAGAAAAGTCCAGCTGTGGGAGACAGTGAGTGCAGTGCTACAAGAAAGAGGCCAGCTTCATGGGTTCAAGAAAGTGGAGAAGGTATCCCAGCTCTGGCACACTGTTTTCAGAGCCCTGAACACTTGATATTCCGAGGTCTAACATATTTCTTAACTAAGGTCCCTCCCAGCTCTGACATCCCCTATTCTAACTCCCTCTGTTCTGACATCTGCTCAGTTCTGACATTCTATGTTCTAAGACCCTCCCAGATCTGACATTCCCTGTTCTAAAGTGTCTCCCAAATTTCATATTCTTTGACTATGTGGTTCAAAAGCTCCAATTCTTTAAATTTCTGAAGAAAGTGGGAGGGAGGCGACAAAGGTTCTTGTCCCTTATAGTAAACTGATCCCCTCAGATTTGTGTGTTCTCTGCTCCTGGACATGCATCTGACCCCCGTGGGCAGACTGGTAAGCTGGATTTTGTTTCTCACCCACCAGCTGGCACGGGGAGCCCAGCGGCTGACACTTCCTGGCTAAGCACTTGGGCCGACGGCCGGCTTACCACAGACCCACAGCTGGCACCCATGGGCAGATGGGCTGCCTGGCCAGCCGGGTCAGTAGGCTGCCAGCTGGCAAGGCCAGGTCCTAGAGCTTGGCACTGGTAAATTATCTGCCCCCTGCCACTCCTGGGTGGCTGGCACCCGTGGGTAAGGAGGATGACAAGCTGGCTTCGCTTGGATATGAAGCAGCTTCTGGTGTGCAAAATGGAGCGTTCCTTGGCCCTTCTTCCCTGACAACTCAGATACCCTGCAACTTTGGTCAGTGGCACAGATGATCCTATTACAAAGTTCCCTCTGAATTGAACCTCTGTCCATGGGGTTCTCTGCTTTCTAATGTCACAGTAAACCTTTGATTACTTAACTGAATGTTCCTGGGCACTAACCTTAACCACAGGTTCCTTTCTGTCATCTGCCAACAACCTGGGCTAGTTTCTTACTCTAGGACCTTAGCTGCTGTGGCTGCCTCAAAGCCCTGGCTCAGAGGTGAATTGCTCAGCAGTATGAGGGCCAGTGTAGACTAGAATATTGAAGAAGAAAAACATGGTAGATAGCCTGGAACCTTCAGTCTAGTCTCATCTCAAGTAGGAGCTCATTTTAAGGCCCTGAAGACATGACCCGCTCTTCCTCCCCCAGGTTTTGTTTTGATTTTTTTGGGTCTCTTTCCTCTTCTGTAAAATGTAGTTAGTGGGGCTGTAGACAGCCTCAGTCTCTTCCAGTTTGGTGGGCATTCTACTTTTTAAATTTCATAACTCTTTCCAGTTTTACTATTTCCTATTCTAAAACTCCTACCAGGAGAAATTGTTTGTTCTCTGCTCCCATCTCACCTCTGGGTGTTCTGTGTTCTCAATTCCCTCCCAACTCTCATAGTTTATGAGAAAATATGATTTCTCTATCCAAGTGTGTCTTATGTTAAGCATTGTACATTAGTTTTATTCTTTGACTTAATTAATTCAATAAATAGCGATTGTGATATAATATGTGAAAAATCTTAGTACTAAAGAAAGCCTCTTCTAAATAGAGTTACTTTAAATGGGGAGCCCTGAAATGCATTCCAAATTTACTTCTTTTCAACAAGGACAAAGAAACCAGTTGTGACCTTTTTTTTTTCCTGGGAACATTTTCAGAAAGTTCTTCCTTCCTTCCTTCCTTCCTTCCTTCCTTCTTTCCTTCCTTCCTTCCTTCCTTCCTTCCTTCTTTCCCTCCATTCTTTCCTCCGTTCTTTCCTTCCTTTCCCTTACCATCTGTTTTTTCCTTCCTTTTTTTTTTCCTTTCATAAACATCTATTAATCATTTGCTGTTGTACTGAGCACTCTATTGAACACTGAGGGGTTGATGTGAAATGTTATAATCCTGCTCTCATGGAGATCATAGTCTATTAAGATGATAATAAACTAATAAAGAATTGTAATATTTATTTTACATGGAAAATGGATTGGGAAGGTATACACCAAGTTCTAGATGAAATCTAGCTGTTTATTTACAGAACTTAGAATATCAGAGCTAGGAGAGATCTCAAAATTTGAGATCTTAGAGCTGGGAAGAACTTTTAAAAAGACCATTTTAGATCAAACCATTTGCTTAGAGGTTACCGGACTTGAATAACCCCTGGGCTATAACCCAAACAAGCCGCCATTTCTATTGTTCCTAAAGATCTCCCAGGAAAAGGAATTCACTAACCAACAAGAGGTTGTTTCTTCTTCTTTGGAAGAAGAACTTTAATTTGTCTCAGTTTTCTCCTTTGCAGTTTCCATCCATTAAGACTAATTCTTCTCTTTAAGGTCATGGAGAATAAGTCAATCCCTTTTTGTGGCCACCCTTCAAAAGTTTTAGTTAGGTTCTTCTTGCCCCACACTCCCCCTACCCTTTATGATAGTACTTTCTCCACACTCAATCTCTTCATTTTCCCCAATTCATCCAGAAATGACAAGATTTCCATGTCTCATCAACTTGTTCTCCTTCTCTCTGATGACAATTACACTTGCCTATGTCCATCTTAAAATGTGTTGCATGTTCCCCTTAAGTTTCAGTAGAAACTACAATCAGAAAGTAAAAATGACTTTTACAAGGTCACACCGTAAGTGTCCAAGGCATGGATATGGTCATTAGTCTTGAAGGCTATCAGGACAGGAGGGAGGAACAGAGTGGGGAATAGCTCCCAACCCCTCACCCATTAGGATTTCTTTACCCCAGAACAGCAGTCAGAGGGAGAAAGGGGAAAGCCAGTGAAGGAAAAGCCAGCTTCTCTCCCTCTGAATCCACTCTGTTCCCCAGTCATGTATAAAACATTCACAGAAACTACTTACTCCTCATGCATTTTCCATGAGTCCAAGTCCAAGCTAAAATATATAAACATAAAAATATCAAGAAGCACTTTTTAAAAAAGGACCTGTTTCATAAAATATCAAGAGACCCGTTGTAAAGCCTCCACATCTCCCTGGGCCCTTCTGTCTCATTTCAGCTGCCTCTGCCCTTCTTGCTTCTTCCCTGGTTCTCTTCACTTTTTGGTCTTTCCATTTTTGCCATCCCTGTTTTTTTTTTCTCTCTCTCAGATCTCACTGATCTCCTCTCCTCTTTTTCCTCTCTCATCTCTTTGCCTTGGTTTGTATTCTGTTTGGTCTTTCTACTTACTTGTGAGTGTCTTTTTGTTTGTGATCTATCTTTTGGTTTCATCCTTTCTCTGTCTCTGTCTCTTTCTGTCTGCTTTATCTCTCTCTCTCCAAAGCAATGACTTAACAATATTCTATTCATCTGTTATCTATCTAACTAGCTAGCTATTTACCCATTTAGTCATCAATTTACTTAATCTCTTTGAAGGTCTATGTATACATTTCTCCTTTCCACCTCTCCTCTTCTCCCTTCCTTCCCATCTTTTTTCTGTTCTTCCCTTATCCCTTTCTTTTACTTTCCTTTCTTTCTCTTTCCTCCTCTTTCCTTCCTTTTCTTTTTATTTATTATTTTATTTTCCCCAATTACATATCAAAATCATTTTCAACATTTGTTTTTAAAATTGAATTCCAAATTCTCTCCCTCCCTCCCCATCATTGATCTTCCCTTCCTTTTCTCTTCTCTCTGTCTCAGATTGTATTTCTCTGTCTCTCTTTCTGTCTATCTCCTCTCCCCCTAATTTCTCATCCTTCATAAATGACCCATCCCTGCTTGTTTCTCTCTCTCTCTCTCTGCTGCCTGCCTTTCCCCTTCCTTTCTTCTTTCACATACCCTTCCCCCTCCTCCCTCTCTCTTCCCCTATCTCCAGGTCTCTCTTAATCTTCCCGTCCCCCTGCTTGTCACAGAGCTGAGCATCAGGCCATGCTCTGGAACCGCCTCTTGGTCCTCCTATCTTTGCCTCTGGCTTTCCAGCAATTGGAAGCTTTCACACTTGAGAAATAAACCCTATAATTTTATTTAATCCATGGGATAATCTTTTTGTAATGTTCCAGAACTGAGATAGGCTTCCCTTTTTTCCGCTCTTATTTGCTGGAGATAGGATTAGGTCAGTGTTGCCCCAACCATTGGGAAGAAGGAATTACTATTTAAATAGATCAGCTCATACCTTTCTTCCTTATGGGCTGAAAATAAGAACAGGTGCACAGGACCAGAAAAAAATCACTCCCCCCTACCTGTAGCTATTATAGGATGTCCTGCTTAGACTCTCCCTAACACAAAAAGCACAATGTAGTGATGCACATGGGGTGTAGGACATTAATCTTAGAGTTAATTAATCTTAGAGTTGGACCAAATTTTAGACCTCATCCAAAAAATGCCTCCTTTTACAGACCAAGAAACTGAGGTTCAGAAAAAGGAAGTTACTCATCCAAGTCCATTATGAATAGGTGGCAAAGACATAATTTGAACCGGAACTTCTGTCTCAAACTTCATCATTCTGACCTTTACTAGATTATCAGTTTCAAGCTAGGAGGGACCTCCAACATGAATCTCTTCATTTTACAGAGAAGGAAACTGAAACCCAGAGAGAGGAAGCAGCTTGCTAAAACCTCAGTTTAGATGCTGAGAAGACCTTAGTGGTCACAGAGACCAATGTTTTAATATTACAGATGAGGAAACTGAGACTGAGAGAGGTTCAGTGTCCTATAACTAGTTAAGTAGCAGAGCAAGAAGGATTCGAATCCAGGACCTGATGCCAAATTCAGTGTTTCTTCTATTCTCAACTGCTTCTCTATCTAAAATAACCCTTTCCAAATGTATGAGTAAAGTGACTTATAGTTTCCATGTGTTACCCTGTCTATAATCTCATATGAATATTACAGCCAAGAAGAATCAACATGAGAGGGAGGCGTTACCTCATTGGACAGATGGAGAAACTGAGGTCTCAAATGTCATCATTAGGATAGATCAAATCTTTCTGATTACTAAATGAAGTATCATAGAATTGAGAATTGAAAGGGACCTTAGACATCATTCTAATTGAACCTTCTTTGATTTTACAAACCAGAAAAGAAACTTAAAATGTCTTGGCTAAATTCTATCCATGACATTGGCTTTCTGGAACTCAGACATCCAAGAGCATTTGATTTAATTTGAAAGGAGGCCCCATGGGACAATACAAACTTTCCTTTATCTCTCCCCCCTCCAGTCTTCAACAATGATTTAATTGTTTAGAAAACGCTTTTGCCACTCTGGGGGCATGGCCTTCAGAGCCCATTAAGCTCCAAGAGAAGGACATTTAATTTATTATTTTATGGCTCTGCCCACCTTGGAACCCCAAAAGGATTAGCCAACTTAATCCTTCTATTCTATTCCCCAGATTTAACTCACCAAGATTATTTCTTATAATGGAATCCATACTCAATATTTATCAGTAAATGAGATATTTCATAGGAGAAATCACTCAATTCAAAGTCTGAATTTTCAATGGTTAAAAGTCTTATTATGGTATATTATAATAACAACTTTTGGGGCTATGTCAGTCAGAAAAGTCCCTTTCCATCCTTCAAGGTCCCTGCAAGATTGCTAGTAGGATGAAACAACTCTATAATTAAACACACCACTGTTCTTCTGTGTTCTAAAGTCTCTCCCACCTCCATCATTGAATGTTCTAGCTTTCCCTCCAGCCCTGATGCTCTATGTTCTAAGGTATCTCAAAGTTTAGGCAATGAAACACAGAATACCAGAGTTCAGGAAGAATATAAGCCACAGAATTTTAGTGTTGAAATGTGGTTTAGAAGATGGACTAAGGAAAGTTGAGCTGGAAGAGAAAGTAGAACATAAAACCTGCCATAGAATATAGAACATAACCAGAAAACAAGTTAGAATATAGAAAAATAGAATGGAAGAGTTAGAAAAGACCTCTGAGATTCTTCTCTCACCCAACCTCATCCTTGAATAGAAAAAATTGAGGAGCTGACCCAAGCTCAAACAATGTTTCAGTGATAGAATCCACATTTTCTAAATCCCTGCTAGTGTTGAGTTCCCAGGCTGCTATCATGTCATGATAGTTCTTTGATGAGTTTTTGCTGTACCTTTTGGGTTTTATGTTTAGGCTTTGTCTACTTGGAGCCTTTCAAAAGGCTTTCTCTTCCTTCTCTGGGATCACTTGAGGATCCATAATTTCCCAAAGATCCAGGTTTTTGGAATAGACCAAAGTCTTCTCACTGGATTGCCATGCCTATATTTCCATACCTGTATTATTCTCGTTCCCTGCTTCTGCCTCAGCTTCCCTACCTTTCTTCCAGATTCAGCCTGTAGAAGGGGAGATCCTCATCTCTCCCACCTTCTGTCCCACATGCTAGTGCATTTAAGGAATTGTGATTATGAGCTTCTTAAAGACAGTTTTTTCTTTGTATTTTTTGTACTTAGCAAAGTACCTGGCACACAGTAGGTGCTTTAAAATGCTATTGACTTGTTTTGCTTCTAGCTCTTCTCCATCTCTCTTTTTGCTATACGTTGCATCTTTTCTCAATTCTCTATGCCTATTTCCATTGCCCTGTGAGTGATATCCATATTAATTGTATATTATATATATATACTTACTTATTCATTCTTGCATTGTCTCTCTTGATATAATGTAGGTTCCTTAAAGGCAGAGTCTGATTCATTTTTGGATCTTTGAATCACTGAGACCTAGCACAAATCTTGGCACAGAGTACACGCTCATTAAAGGCACGATGATTGCTTAACCAAGTTTTGTGATTCAGCCATATTACAATACTGGTGGAACATTAAAAAATGGATCCAAAAATATAAACAGATAGCTTTCAAAAGAAGAAATTAAAGCTTTCTATAGTCACATGAAAAAAATACTCTAAATCACTATTGATTATAGAAATGCAATTAAAACAACTCTGAGGTACTGTCTCACGCCATTAAAATTGGCTAATATTACAGAAAATTAAAATTGACAAATGTTGGAGGAAATACGGGAAAACTGGAACACTAATTCATTGGTGGTAGAGTTGTGAACTTATCCAATCACTCTGGAAAGCAATTTGGAACTGTGTCCAAAGGACTTTAAACTGTGTACACCCATTGATCCAGCAATACCACTACTAGGTTAATATCCCAAAGACATCATAAAACATGGGAAAAAATCGACATATACAAAATATTTATAGCATCTTTTTTGGTGGCAAAGAATGGAAATTGATGTGATGCCCACTACTGGGGAACAGATGAACAAGTTGTGTTTCTTGAATGTAACACAAGTATAATAAATATAATAATACTATTGTTCTATAAAGAATGATGAATAGGTGGATTTCAGAAAAAACCTGGAAAGACCTACATGAACTGATGCTGAGTGAAGTGACTAGAACCAAAAGAAATTATACACAGTAATAGCAAAATTGTGCAATTATCAACTAAATCTATCATATTGAGCTCTCCTCAACAATACAGTGGTCCAAGATAATTCTAAAAGATTCACGATAGAAAATTCTATTCACTTCTAGAGAAAGAACTATGGAGTCTAAATGCAGATTGAAGCATTCTAATTCACTTTTTTTTGAAGGGTGTGGTCTTTCCCTTTGTTCTGAATCTTCTTTCACAACGTGACTAATGTGGGAATATGTTTAACAAGACTGTACATGTGAAAAAAAAAAAAAAAGGGTGGACCCCCGATTCAGAGAGAAGGATGGTGCCATTTAAAGAACTTGGCAATATCCCAAAAGCAATCCAGCCTATTCAATCCTAATGAATGCAAGAAGAATATTCAGGATTCAGATAATTATATACAGTTATATGGGAAACTTATAGAATTCACATACACACACACACACACACACACACACACATATATGTTACCCAGACATTACAATTGACAACGAGCTGGGTCCAGAAGCAATATTTAATGCATTTTGTATTTCCTTGAAAATTGTCTCCATATATATAAAACCCTAACCTAAATATAAAGCTAACCCTAAATAAGGAAATTATATATATGCTATAACATGGGGGTTCACTGAGAGTATTTTTTTCCTTCTAGATTCCCAGAATCTATTACATAGTTAGTACTTGATAAATGTACATAGAATAGAAATGTATTAGGTAGATAGATATGAAGGTGTGGGGGAAGAGGAGGGAGGAAGAGGGGGAAGGAGAGACAGACAGAGAGAGAGAGAGAGAGAGAGAGAGAGAGAGAGAGAAAGAGAGAGAGAAGTAGTGAAGAGAAGAAAGAAAGAAATGAAGAAAGAAAGGGAGACATAGATAAAGAGAAAGAAAAGAAAGAGGGACAAAGGGAGGAAAGAAGGAAGGAAGGAAGAAACAGAGGAATAAAGAGATAATGAAAGAAAAGAAATAGGGAGGGAGGAAGGGGAAAAGAAGAAAATATAGATAGAAATATGCCCATGTTTACTTCAAAGTTTTTACTTGATCCACCTATTCCCATTTGCTGCTGTCCCTCACCTAGTCTTCCTTTTTTGAGAAAGCCACCTGCAATCAATGTCTCTACTTCTTTTGGCTCTGTAATCTGGCTTTTAATCTCATCATTTAACCAAACCTCATTTCTCAAAAGTATCCAATGATCTCTTAATTTCCAAATCTAATGATCTTTTATCACTCCTCATCCTTTTAGAGCTTTCAACACTGCTGATGACTTTTCTTTTACACCCTCTTCTCTCTAGGTTTCTGTGACATTGTTCTCTCCTTGATTTCTTGCTTCTTCTGTCTCCTTTGCTGGATCCTCCTCTAGACCAAATCCTCTAACTGTAGCTATCCCTCAGGTCTCTGTCCTGGTCCCTCTTCTCTTCTACCTTTATGTTACTTCACCGGGTGATCTCATTACTTCCCATGCTTGCAATGATTATATCTATGTTGATTTTTCAGCTCTATTTATCCTAGTCTCCTCTCCCAATCTCCAGTCTCACATTTCCAATCTCTCTCAAGTCTCTTCCCATTCCAGTCCATTGTACATTCAGCCTCCAAATTAATTTTCCTAAAGAACAAATCTGACAATGTCACCCCTCCCTCATTCCAGTCCCCAAGAAACTCTAGTGATTTCCTATCACCTCTAGGAACAAATAAAATCCTCTGCTTGGCATTCAAAGTCTTTCACCACCCGTTTCCTTCATACCTTTTCAGTCTCCTTATACCTTACACACTCCCTCATTACTGTTCTGTCCAGTGCAGAGATTTCCATTCTTCTCAAAAAGACACACACTCTCTCCACTCTGGGAATTTTTCTGGCTTACTGAATTCTCTGGCTTCCTTTTACTCCCAGACAAAAGCTCATCTTCTACAAGAAATCTTTCCCAATTATTTGCCTCAGGTGTATTCCCTTCAATATCTCTAATTTATCTGGTCTGTACATACTTGTTTACATGTGGGGTCTCTCTCTCTCTCTAAAAAAAAAAAGGAGGGGGGGAGCTCCTTAGGGTCAAGGAGGATCTTGTATCCAGCATTTACCACAGGGTCTGGCACACAGTAGGTATTTAATAAATGTTTATTGACTGACTACACAGATAGATAAGTGATAGATAGAAGCATAGATAATTGATATATATGAAAAATGGAAAGGTAGATTTGATAAATAAGTGAAAGAAAATAATGGAAAAATAAATAGGTAATAGACAGGTAGGTAGTTGAATATTTAAGTACTTACTATATTTCAGTCACTTTATTAACATTTGGGGATATAATTACAAACAAGCAAAACAGTTATGCCCTCAAGGAAATTTCACTCCAGTAAGTGAGGTAATACATAAAGGAACATAGTGAAGATACAGCCAGGAAGTGGTGTGAAGTCCTACAATCTGGAATGATAAAGCAACATTTTACTCATAGTTGGGATACTTAGAGTGAAGACCAAGTTTTGGGTGAGATGGTAATGAGTATGTTGATCATAGAACAGACAGAACGGGGAGGAGATAAGTGACATGGGTAGAGGGTTGGATGGTAACCTCGGGCCTCCTCTTTCTCCAAAATTTATTTTGTATACCTCCATTTGCGTAACAGTTGTTTCCCTTATTCAATTATAAACTTCTCAAAGGCAGGGATTGATTCATTTTTGTCTTTGTATTCCCCGTATCTAGCATAGGGCTTGACAGACTTGACCATTTATTGATTGAATGATTGAGATTATTGTTTAGTTGTGTGACTCTCCATCTGTGACTCTTCAAGACAGAAATATTGGAGTGATTTACCATTTCTTTCTCCAATTCATTTTACAGATGAGGAAATTAAAGCACACAGAGTTAAATGACTTGCTTTGGTCAAACAACTAGTATCTGAGGTTGGATTTGAACTCATGAAGAAGAGCTTTGCCTCCAGGCCAGCACATTATGCACTATGGTATCCCCTAGTTGCCTGAGAGACCTTGGTTCAAATTTTGCCTCCATCACTTACTTGCTGTGTAGTCCAGGGTAACTCATGCTACTTCTCTAATCCTCAATTTCCTTATTAATAAAATAAGAGGGTTAGTCTCTGAAATCTCAAAAGACTCTTCCAGGTCTAAATCTTCAGTCTTATGACTGCTGTGGAGACTAGAAGCTTGAATTTGAATCCCACATTAGAGAGTCACTGATTTGGTTATCACTTAGCCTCTCTGAGTCCTTGTTCTCATCTCAAATATCAGCATAAAATGTATTCTGGTGATCTCCTTGAATTGCCATGAAGTCTTGCACTTGTCAAACCTCAAAGTGGCAGCCAAAAGCAAGCTATGGTTCCTCTCATGGTCCCAGCTATGTCCCAGTGTGCATGAAATAACAACCCCATTCTCCACAGAGAGGAAACTACCAGCTGTATATCTTATGCACACCTTTTCCTTGATAGATAGACTCTCCACTCCTAAAAAAAATTCTATCCCAATCATAATAGCACTTTTAGAGTTTGAAGGGACTTCTTGCTGTGAAGAGATCTCTTAATTAGTCAGACCAACCCTATCAGCTTTTACAGATGAGGAAACTGAGACATAAAGTCCATCATCCTAGGTCATCATGTATTGGTCATTATCAGCAACACCTGGGGCTAAAATCAAAATCTCCCTACTTTAGAGCAGGCTCTTTGCACTCTACTACAGCACTGTTATTTTTATTTGGTCTTTACATAAATTATGTATTTATTAATGTCACAGAAGCAAAGCTAGGCTAACAGGCAGGAAGACAGCCAGCGACCCTGCTTGGAAACTCCTTTCATACCCCAGGCTATTAAAGTATAGTCTTAACATGAAAAGGATGGTGTGGAGAACAAGGGGGAAAGCTGGAGTTAACTTATCTAGAATGATATATTTCGGTTGTCTCCATATTTTACATTTTTCCTGAGGGAGGAAAAAAAAAGAAAAAAAATCCTCTTACTTTCTTCTGATATAATTCGCAGAGACATTCTACAAATAATGAGCTAAGAATCTCTGGATTAGATCACAACTTTGCCTGGAACTTACTTGGTGACTCTGGGTAAACCATTTTCCTCTTGTCTTCAGTTCCCTGCTAAGCAATCGAACCAGGTTGGCTCCTCTCAGCTCTAATAGTTCATATGCTCTGCTCAAAATCCCTAATTTTTGCTCTATACACTCCTGCATTCGTCTTCCTTGATTGACCATGAAATCCCATGTCTACTAGCCATACAGCAGCACTAGTAGACTATTAGCTAGTGACAGAAAGTAGTGGCTCAGATACACTTTCTTACATGAAACCTTCCTGGATCCCTTTCAATTACTAGGTCTATTCCTTCTCAATTTTGCAATTATATTTACCTGTATACATGTTGCACCCTTGCCCTACTATCCCTTCCCAGTGGGAAGGGGCAGGCACTAACTGGTTTATCATTATCTCCTCAGACCCAAGACACAATTCCTGGCAACTAAGAGGAGTTTAATAAATGTCTGTTCATTTGAATTCAATTAAACTGGTTTATGTTCAAAAGTCCCTTCCAACTTCTAAATACTATCTTCATTCTAAGCCCCCACACCCCATCTATCTCAAATGCGATACATTTTCAGATTTCTTCCAGTTCTAACATTCAAGGATTAGGAAGTCCTTTCCAAAATTAACATTCTATGCTCTAAAAATCCATGTTCCAAGATCCTTGTATCTCAAGCCTTCTAGGTTCTAAGGTCTTGCCTGCCTCTAACACTGTATGATTTGAAGTCTCCTTCCAGGTCTAGTATTCCATAAGCCTACGACAAAAGCTTGCAGCAGAGCTGAGACCTGGGCCCTATTTTGGGGGTGAGAGGAGGAGGGAGGGCTGTAGGGAGTTCAGCACTATTAGTTAAATAATGTTTCTTTAAAAATGTATTTAATTCCTCCTCCCCCCCTCGAAATGCTGGAATGTTCCTATTGAGTATACTTTCCCCCTCGCCCATGAATATTAATGTCCTTCTCTGAGCTATCTACTTGAAAAAAATGAGAATAAATTAAATACCTACAGATTTTTCTAATTCTTCTTTTTTGGTGACATGCCGTCATTACATCAAATTACGGAGACGGGCTCCCTTTTTTTTTTGTGAAAATTATGGAATATAAAGTGTATGTAAATGGAGCCTAAGGCTGTGAAGAAAGAACAGGGGCCGGGGAGGCATTAGGTATTCCAGCAGCGTAGTCATGGGCCAATTAATCAAGCGGTGGCGAGAAAAGATGCAGAAACGATGAGTTCGCCCTTCATGTTGATGAGGCCGGTCCAGGGCAAATGCTGCCGCACCTGAGCTCATAGTTAGGCATGCAGAAAGGGATCATGGGAATATCTTCACGCCTTTGTCTTTCTTGTGAAGGATGGAAAATGTCAGGCTGTTGTTTGGCTGCATGGGGGAGACTCAGGGAGAATTCACAGTCTGGCAAAGGCTTTTCTTTTCTTTCTTTTTTTTAACTCTTTCTGGTCTCTCTCTCTTTTTTCCCCTCTTGTCTTCTTTCTCTTGCCTGAGCTCATGGGTCCAGAGCCCATGGTACATGCTAAGCAGGAAAGGATACTGGCTGCTGCTAGTGATTGCTGCTATAGGGGCAGTGTGTGTGTGTGTGTGTGTGTGTATTGGAAAGGGTCGGGAGATGGGAAGGAAAGGACAAAAGCTCTGTTTATGAATTGTTCTTTGTTCACCCTGGAAATGGTTTTGAGTGACCCTCTCTCGCTAGCCCTTTCGCGGTCCGCTAGTGGTGATGGACTAAATGCTTGGAAACCAATGATCAGAAAAAGGGATGAACAGCCGCAGCAGCAACAACAACAACAATACCATGACTCTGTGAGAAATTGGAGCTTTCCCTTCCTCTCCAGATATTTGCTTCCACTGAATCCCCTCTAAGTGGAAGGTCATACATGTCTCAGAAGGCACGTATACTTCCTATATAGTTATTCATGAGCTAACTGGTTCTGGGACTCATGCTGTATGTAGAATCACAAAATGTCAGAGCTGGGAGGAATCTTAGAACATAAGGCATAGAATGTCAGAATTAGAATGGATTTTTAGAAGAGAGTTTTCTATGCTGGATGAAATTGTTAGAACAGTGAAGGTAGACCGGCAGAGCTGGGAGAGACTTTTGCTAATACAAAAGACAAGGGCAGAGTTGGGAGGGATTTCAAAGTATAAAATGTTAGACCTGGAAAGAATCATAGAAAATGGAATATTAATACCATAAGGGGACCTAGAAGAAAGACCAGAAAGTGTTAAAACAACCAAAAAATAAACATAGAAGATAGATTATCTTAGAATATCAGAATTTAAAGGAACCTTACACTATCACAGGATTTTGAGCTGAAGGAAATCTTAGAGGTTACCTGGGCCATCTGTGTCCTTTTACAAATGATAGCGCTGAGCCCTGGAGAGATGAAATAATTTGCCCAAAGTCACCCAGTATGTTCCCAGTGGAACCAGGATTAGAAAAAGTTACATCAGAAACGGCCCACTTTATTGAGCTAGATGTGATAACAATAACATTTATTTGGAGAAATAAAAGGTCTGGGATCTCAAAGGAAATAATGAAAAATTTAGAATGAAGAGGGAAATAGCACTTTCAGTCTTCCAATTATACTGTGAACAAGAATTGTCAAAACTATTTGGGATTTATTTTTAAAACAAACAAACAAAAAGAAAAGTAGAGGGAACGGGCTGGATTAACAAGCATTGGGAACAACGGAATTCAATAACCTGTTGTTTGAGAAACCCCCAAACACAGGCTAGTTAGAGAAATATTGCTGATTGAAGAAGAAATGCTAGAAATTTTCAAAATAGTTGGACAGAAATTAGACCTAGACCAGCATCTTCTACCATATATCACAATGAGCCAAAACTGGTTAGGAGATGTCAATGTGAAAGTTAATGGAAATAATATATTATATATATTTAATATAATATAAATATATAATACATAAATTATGTATTTATTAATGTCACATATAAATGAATACATATGTGTATGTGTACATATATGAACACTTGTCTATCTATGTTTGTGTATTTGGGTAATGAGTCCACAAAAATACACATATATGTATGTGTAAACTTATATGCTTATATATATATATATCCATCTCTATCTCTTTCTGTCCATCTATGTTTGTGATTAGGTATGACTGATTCCATAACAGTGTGTTTTAATCAATAAGGGACAGAGGAGATCATGAAAGATAAGAAAAGATGATTTCAATTATATGAAATTGAAAAAGTCGTGGCATAAACTAAATTAACACAGCAAGAATAAGAAGGGAAATTGTTCATGGGTTGGGGACAGGGAGGGATCTTTGCCCTCGATGCATGTGATATTTAAGTAGGGAAGTCACAGAATATATGACCAAAAGCCGTTCTCCAATGGATAAGAACAAATGGTTTTTGAAAGAAAAATGGCAGACTCTTCCCAGTGATAATAAAGATTGCTTCAAATTACTAATAAGAAGATATGTGCAAATCAAATCATCTCACACCCATCAAATTGGCAAAGATGATGAGAGATGAGAATAATTAACATAGGAAGGGTTATGGAGAGACAGGCACACTAAAACACTATTTGTTAAATAGTTAATTGGGCTAACCACTCTGGAAAGCGATTTATAATTATGCTAAATAAAAAGTGACTAAAATCTCTATACCCTATGACCCAGCTCTCCGATTGTAGGTATACACTCCAAGGAAGTCCAAAGCAAGTCAAGTAAATCGGGATTTATTAAGTCCTTTCTATCTGGCATCTGGATGGCACAGGGGAGAGACCACTCTACTTGGGGTCCAGAGTTTGAATCTCAGGCACTTATTAGTTGTGTGGCCCTGAACAAGTCACTTTACCTCTTTTGCCTCAGTTCTTCATCTGCAAAATGGGAACACCCTGGAGAAAGGAATGGCAAACAATTTCTTTGCCAAGAAAACACCCTGGACATGATCCATGGGGTCACATAGGATCAGATATGACTAAACAACTGAATAACAATCTGTCCAGCCCTATGATGAGTTCTGGGGACACAAAGCTAGGCAAAAATCAGTCCCTTTCCTCAAGGAGGATTTGTGAAGGAGACAACATGCAAACTTATTACAAACAAAACAACTGACCTCTCTGGAACTCCTTTTCCTGGTCTGCAAAATACAAAATAAGCTGTGAAGTCCCTTCCAGGTTTAAATCTTGATAATTCTTTTTAATATGATCTCAACCTCGAAATAAACAGGAAGAGAAATCTGATAGGGATAAAAATGGATAAACACCAAGTAATACAAAATGCCCTAAAAACAAAAACCCAAACGCTTCTGTGAGAATCTCTCTGCCAATGCACACTCAATCAATCAAGAAGCACTTATTAAATTTCTACTATGTTGTAGGCACTGTAATAAGTGCTGGAGATAGAAAGAAGGTTGGAAAACAGTCAAGGAAAGTCCCTGCACTCAAATATATTAAATTCTAATGGAAACAACCAGCAAATAACTAGGTGCAAATTAGATGTGCGTATATATATGTATATATGTGTGTATATATATATATATATATATATATATAGTACATATATACACACATATGCAAGAGTGTATAACATGCATGAATGATATATGGGTGTATTTTCTATTATAATTTCTGTATAGTTATTTGCATATCATTTCCCTTAGAATATCTTTGAGAGTAAGCATTGATTAGGTAAATAGATAGATAGATAGATAGATGGATGGATGGATGGATAGATGGATAGATGGCTGGCTGGCTGGCTGGCTGGATAGATAGATAGATAGATGATAGATAGATGGATGGATGGATGGATGGATAGATAGATAGATTAGATAGATAAGATAGATGGATGAATAGATGGATAGATGGATGGATCAATATAGACAGATATCAATAGGTAGGTGTAGGTAGATAGATAGATAGATGGATAGATGGATGGATAAAGGATGGGTAGATAGATAGATTTAGCTATAGATATGAATTGGAGCTAATCAATAAAGCGAAGGCACTACCATATTAAAGGGGATTGGAAAGGGCTTCTTGTAAAAAGAAGCTGTTAACTAAGACTTGAAAGAAGCCAGAGAGGCTAAACAGATATCTCATCACCTCCTCCAAAATGTAGAGAGTAGGAGTACTGTCTGGAACACAGAGAGGTTAAGGAAGCTGACTCACATCACATAGCCAGCTGGTAGAAAGGGTCAGGGCAGGATGGAGTGTTGGGGGCAAGAAATAGGCCTTGGTCCAGGTCCTTGATTTGAAGACGGCTTATATTCTATTTCACAACATGACTTTTCACATTTAGAATTTAACAGGAAATTGTTCCTGTATTATTCATGTCAGTGCTCTGAGTATGGATAATTGATAATATGCTGTATTATTTTGAGCATCACTATTCTTCCATGCAAGGAAGTACATGACAAATCAATATAATAAAGGTTAGAACTGGGAGAGGTCTTAGAATAGGGGATGTCAGGGTGGGAGGGGCCTTAGAACAAGGGGATGTCAGAGGTGGGAGGGCCCTTAGAACAGGGGATATCAGGGTGGGAGGGAGCTTAGAATGGATGATGTCAGCTGAGTGGGGCCTTAGAAGAAAAAGTGTTTTAAGTATAAAACTAACTTGAAACCCAAGAATGTGAGGATAAGAAGGAACTTCAGAGATCATCTAGTAAAAAATTTTCCTTTTAAAGATGGGGAAACTGGCGTAGAAGGTGGGAAAAGTCCCTTGCTCTTGGCCACACCATGAGCAAACAGCGCTGGGATTTAAACCCATGTCTCTAATTCCAGGCTCTTTCCAAAGCACATTATAAGGCCCAATGTTCTAATGAATTACAGTCAGAATCCCTGAAACCATGAAAGTTAATAATGGCAATAAAAGGATTAATAGTCCCAAAGTCAAGATTTTGCCAAGTGCCTTCCCGGTAATACATGGGCCCATCTTCCTCGAGTTTTCTGTTCCCTTCTGACCATAGCTCTTCCCAGCTGGGAGTATTTAGAAACTGGAAACTTTTACTGCTGTTGCTGCTGGCTCCCAAGTGGGAATCCATAGCTTGGGTTTCCCAAGTACGATCCCAGCATTTATTTTATTTTACTGGATCTCCTCTAGACCCCTCTGAGGGTGGTCAGGAAAAGGCTCTAGAATGAGAAGCAGGCCAGCGATCTCCTCTTGGGATCAGGAAGACCTGAATTCAGATTTTGAGGCAGATTTTGCCTCTAACATGGAGAGCTTCAGGGCCATGTCCTTAACCACCTATAAATTGGGCTTAATAGATTTTGGGATCCCTGTCTAAACTTATGAAAGTGATAGAGAAAATGTTAGTAAGAGAAATTCAACTTCAAAGCATGTGTTAATCATTCACTGGCACTCTTCAGGTGAGCTCTGTGACCCAGAGCAAGTAATTCGACCTGTGTTGGTTTGGGGGCCCTCCTCTGTGAAACGAAGGGGTAAGGAAGGATTCGGTGGCCTTCAAAGTGTTTTTCTGGCTGTTCATGATTCTATGAGAGATGACATTTGGGGCCCGGAGAAGGGAAGCGTTTTGCATAACAGTGAGTCTGCCCGTGACAAAACTATAGACCCGGCACAGGAAAATGGAAAGCCGATGCTTTCCCCCATTCCCCCCAGGGTCTGCCTGGCTCTGAATGCCCAACTCTGTTCTCTCATAACCTGCTGCCCAACTTTCCCATTCTCTCAGACAGGAGCAGCAAAATCGCATCCCCCATCTGCCTAGAATTTATTACTCTTTCACTCCTAGCCCTTCAAGGGATCTTTCCAATTCCCTTGTGTTTCTGATAAGAAAACTAAAGCTGGGCAAAAAATGAATTCATGGGATTTAGAGTTGTTAGGGACCCTGGGGTTCAGCTAGTCCAGCCTCCTCATGTTATGCATGTTATATTTATGGAGAAGGAAATGGAGACCCCCAAATAGGCAAAAAAATAATGAAATAACTACATGGTGTGATGGGATAGGGCCATTAGGTCAAGAATCAGGAAGTTGTTGTTCAGTCATTTCAATCATGTCTAACTCTCCATAATCCCCTTTAAGGTTTTCTTGGCAAAGATCCTGAAGTGATTTGCCATTTCCTTTTCCAGCTCATTTTACAGATGAGGAAACTGAGGCAAATCAGGTGAAGTGACTTGTCCAGAGTTACACAGTTATTAAGTGTCTGAAGCCAAAGAATCAGGAAGACTTGAATTCAAATTCATCTTCAGACACTACTACATGTGATCCTAAGCAAGTCACTTAATTGCTATTTACCTCAGTTTCCTTATTTGTAAAATAGGGATTATTATCCCTATAAGCACTTATCTTATAGGGCTGCTGTGAGAATAAAATGTAGTAGTATGTGTCAAGCATTTTGGAAACTTTTAAGCATTATATAAATGCCAGCTATTATTATTATTCAATCAATAAATATTTATTAAATACCTACTATATGTCAGGCACATGCTAAGCCCTGGAGATATAACAATTGGTGAAAGACAGTTCCTGCCCACAAAAAAAGCTTACCATCTAATAGAGGAGACAACATGCAAGTAAATATATTTGAAATAAGTTATATGCAGAATAAATAGGAAGTAATTAAAAGGAAGGGACTGGAAATGAGAGGGTTTGAGGAAGGCTTTCCATAGAAGGTGGGATTTTAGTTGAGACTTAAAGGAAGTCAGAGAGGTCAATGGAGAGGAAAAGGGAGAGCATGCTGGGTATGGGGGACAGACTGAAAGAATGCCCAGAGAAAGAGCTAGAGGATCTTGTTTGTGGACATTTTCTAAGACCATCAAGAGCAAGGAGCATAGATTTTTCAAAGGGGGAGATTTAATTTTGTGCAGACACAAGTATAATTGAGTCAATATTGTGCTGAAATTGATGCTATGAAGAATGGAGCTACATTTCTGCTGTGGACACTTAAGGATTGTATGACACTGGGCAAGTCACCTCTCTGAGGCTCATTCCATTTCCTTATTGCCAAAATGAAGTCTCTTCTAGCCCTGAGTTTGTGACCGTATGAGGTCTCTCTAGCAATCGAAGATGTCTGAGAGGTGACGGACTCATTACACAAAATAAGATGGATATTTTCAGACATGGTCAATAAGAGACAGCTTATTATATACAAAGATTGGAGCCAGAAAGATCTGAAGTTAAGGTGCAGTTGCATAGATTTACTAATTATGTGAATCTGAGCAAGTGTCTTTGCCTCTGTTTTCTCATCTGTAAAATGGGGATAATAACAGTACCCACCTCCAAGGGTTGTTATGAGGATCAAATGTGATAATAATTGTAAAGTATCTAGGACAGTGTCTGGCACACAGTAAATGCTATATAAATGTTAGCTATTATCATAGTGATTAAAGTGTTCCAGTACACCATATCTGTCCCTAGACCTGGGGGTCTGTATAGTTACACAAGTACTACTACAAAGTGCTTTGGTTTCTCACCTGAAGGTTGAGTGGGTCACTTCCAATCAATATTATCTCCCTAATCCCTATGGGGAGAGACAGATATATTTGGGGAGCTCAGTAGAGACCAGAACTTCCCTTCAAGGAAAATCAATTTTCTTTTGTCTATTTTTTTCTTTATTGTCTTGGAGCTAGGGAAAACCTTTGTAAGCATTATGATAAGCCCATGGGTATTTTATAAAATATTATCTACTTAAAACAATGATTTGGGAAGAGTATACTCTATACTGGCCTATATTCTTATAGAAGGCCCATATTCTTATAGAAGAATGCTAATTTTGGGGTGGGTGTTTTTGGGGTGGGGTGGGGGATTTTATTGTTATCTATGTGGACTCTACCAAAAAGCATTATGGTTGTTTTCTGGAGACCACAAATAGTTAAACAAGGGATGTAGGAAGAGTTTATAAGAGAGGAAGTCAATTCTCCATTTCACTTGATTAATCACAGAATACCCTATAATCACAAGATATAATCAATAGAAAATAATAAGCTGTTTAGCTATAAAGGATCTATTCGATGCCGTGATCCCACTATTTAAAATGTTTTTAAAACATGATCTGGGAACCACCGAGATTTCCTGAGAGCCATTGAGACCAAAATTCTTTTTCCCAAATAATCAATATTTATTAAGTACCTACCATAGGCCAAGCACTGTGATAAACTCTAAAGATACAAAACAGCCAAAAGATATCTCAAGACACCTACCCTTAAGGAGCTTACAATCTAATGGGAGAATAACAAGCAAACAAATATACATACATACATACATATACACATATATACATATATACACATACATACATATATAAATATATATATATATATATAGCAAGTTATATATAGGATAACTAGGAAATAATTAAAAGAGGAAAGACACTGGATTAAGAGAGGTGAAGAAAGGCTTCCTATAGAAGATGGAGAATTTAAAAAAAGAGTATCTGTGAAGACTGGAAAAGTAGGAAAGGACTAGGTGATAGAGGGCTTTAAATGCCCCATGGAACATCCTATATTTGATCCTGGAGTCCACTGGAGTTTAATTATACTAAGATTTTTAAAATTTCTAATATGGTCAATATTGACAGCTATAATCCAAATAAACAAAAGCTCTTTGGGGATTTTCAACAATTAAAGAGGTCCCTTAGTATCAGATGAAGGAGTTATCTGTGGGGAGGAATAGATCCTGGGGCAGAACCTGTACCCAAGAAGAACTTTCTCTCTAGAAAGAGAGAAAGCTTTGCCAGACCCTCCTAGAGGATTTTGTGGAAAGAGAAAATACTTCCAGGATTTGTAAGTTGTCTAGTGTTTGTGCTACATATGTATCCCCACACAGGCAACTCACTCCCTCGTAGTCTGTTTGAACCCACCTTTTCCATAATTCCACCTATATTTATGGGAGAGTGCACCCCAAGTGCATGGAAGGAAAGCTTTGTAGCTACTATTTTTGTTATGATATTTTAATAAATGCCTTTGATAAAAATGTATCTAGCCCACTGGCATGGGCTGTTCATGGAAAATACACTACTGTAGGCGAGTAAAAATTCTGGATTTTTTGCTTTATTACCTGGATTCCAATCCCATTTATGGTCTTATCATGAAAGTCATTTAACCTCTATAAGTGTCAGTTTCCACATATTTAACAAAACTTCTAGTTTTCAATGGACAAAATCCAAATCTAAGAACACTTGGATTTGGTGACAAAAAGTCCTGAGTTCAAATCTTGGCTTTGCTTCTTAGAAGCTGGGTAACCTTAGGGAAATCATTTGACCTATCAAGATCTTGGTAAAATGAGGCAGTTGGGCAATATAATCTCCAAGGTGTGCTTGGATTAAAAATTCTATGATCTGATAACTTATGAAGACAGGCTTGTTTATTTATGAATATGTTTTTCCTGCAATCGATTCGATTTAACTCAACAAACTTTATCTATTATCCCCAGTTGCAAGGTACTGCATTAGTTTCTGAGGCTACAAAAGCCAAAAACTTAAAACAGTTCCTGCCCTCAACGAGTTTGATTCTAAATGTACAACTTAGAACATTCTACTCTGTGAAGATAGGAAGAAGAATCTAATCCCTATTAAGTCTACCAATAATAATAATAGCTGCCATAAAAGCACTTTGCAAATTTTATCTCATTTGATCCTCATAAAAATCTTCGGAGATAGATGCAAACATTATCTCCATTTTACAGATGAGGAAATTGAGGCAGATGAAAATTACCTAACTTGCCTAGGTAATTGCCTATAGCTAATAAGTCTCTGAGTCTGGATTTGAACTCAGATTTTTGATATCAGAGCTCCAGGTCCAGCACTGCCTCCACTGTGTCACCTAATTCTTCTTGACAGCACTTTAAGATTTTCCTTAATTTACCCTGTCTACATCTTATCTGTACCTAGTTGTTTGCATGTTGTTTCCCTCTTTAGTAAGTGAGACCTTTTAAAGCAGCAGATTTGTCTTTTGCCTTTCTTTGTATCCAAAGAGCTTAGTACCATGCCTAGTACATAGTGGGTGCTTAATAACTGCATGTTGACTGACTGATCCTGTCCCTCTATTCCAAGTCTTCTCTTCTGTAGTTAAACAGATTCTTAGGAGAAAACAAATCCTCTCTGGGATGTGAAATGAGAGCTTAGAAGATAGAAAAGCAGATTTCCCCACCAAGCTAGGTTGTGGTCCAAAGATGATCAATGTTTTGCCTTGACAATATTCAGAATGCTGAGGAGGTCCAGAAACTGTTCATAAGAATGCTGTTTCGAGAAGCTGAGGGTGTTCAATTCAGAGAAGATCAGGCTTGGAGTTACTCAGAGCATGATACCTAAGGACAAACATTTGAAAAAAATCATAGGCTGACAGATTTAGACCTGGAAAAATATCATCTAATTTACATTATCTTTTTACAAGGGAGGCTCAGAGATATTAAGTGACTTGAGGTCACACTGATAGAATCAAGGTGTGAACTCAAGTTTTCTTACTCCAAGAAGAGAGGGATGAGCCTACTTGACCCTAGTAAGCAGAAAAAAAAGGAAGGAAGGAAGGAAGGAAGGAAGGAAGGGAAGGGAAGGGAGAGAGGAAGGGAGGGAAGGAAGGAAGGAAGGAAGGAAGGAAGGAAGGAAGGAAGGAAGGAAGGAAGGAAGGAAGGAAGGAAGGAAGGAAGGGAGGGAGGGAGGGAGGGAGGGAGGGAGGGAGGGAGGGAAGGAAGGAAGGGAGGAAGGAAGGAAGGAAGGAAGAAAAAAAAGCGAGAGTTGTAGGTAGACAAATTCCCCTTCAATATAAAAAAGAGCTTCCTACAAGGGAAGTGGTTTGATATTCTCAGTGAGAACTATTCAAAAGTAGAAGGAAAGAGCTGCTGCCAAAGGTAATGAACCACCTGTCACATTAAATCGCCAAGCAAAGAACAGATGCTGGTCATGGAAACAAGGGAGGGAAATAGGTAATAGTTGCTCTATTTGACCTTTTAGGTCCTTTCCCATGGAATGGCAAAAGAGTGTGTTTGGGTTACCCCCCAAAACAGACAGGCTGCAAGGGCACCCATATCCATACTGAGCTTTCCAGAGTTCCCCCCTCATCCTTTCCTCTCTCCAGAACAGTGAAGAGTTACCTGGTGCAGAGAGGTAACAGAGGGGCCCATGTTGCCCAAGGCACCTCATTACATGGAGAAATCATTCCCTATTTTTAATTAGCTAGAAAGATGATGCAGCCTTGGTAATTAGTACCAGGTGGTGGGGGCTTTGAGGGGGCAGCCTCAGAGTTGCTTGGAAGACGTACAAAGTCGAACTTTGTTTCCTCTGTTATGAATCATCATCCTTCTCCTGATACTCATAATTCTGCCTTTCAATTCCCCTAAAGGCTGCTGGGATATGAGGTCGAACACCTGAACATGAGTGATAGCAAATTTTTCTTGAATATTTTTTTCAAATTATAAAACTATGAAAAGAGGTAGTTTGGGGAATTGTCTGCAAATTCACACCCAACATCAGAGCTGGGTTCAAGTGCTGATTGATATTTATTATGAACAAATCATTTAACCTTTCTCCATCTCAGTTTTTCTTGTGTAGAAAATGGCAATGATAAGAGTACTTATGTTAGGAAGCTGTTGTGAGGATCAAATAAGATTGGATACAGGACTTTAAAAACCTTAGAAAGCAGTACTGATGCTGTTATATTCATTATTATCATTATATGGAAATAAATTTACTTTTGGCATAACTCATATATCAACCTAACTTCATTTCTATGAAGCCCATTGTGGACCATGTGACCCTAACAAAGTTCTATTGTCTGTTTCAGCCTCAGACTCTTCATCTGTCAAATATGATAATGCTTATACTACCTTCCCCTAGAACTATGTAGATGGCCCATTTTATTCAGAGAGAGAGAGAAAAGCACAGACAAAAAAGACAGAGAGGTGAGAGAGGAAAAGGAAGAAGGAGAAGAACAAAGGAAGGAAGAAAGGAAGAAGGGAGGGAGGGAAAAGAGGAAGGAAGGAAGGAAAGAAGGAAGGAAGGAAGGAAGGAAGGAAGGAAGGAAGGAAGGAAGGAAGGAAGGAAGGAAGGAAGGAAGGAAGGAACAAAAGAAGCAAGAGAGGAAGGGAGAGAGGAAGGAAGGGAGGGAGAAAGGAAGGAAAGAAGGAAGGAAGGAAGGAAAGATGGAAGTAAGGATAGAAGGGAGAGAGGGAAAAAAGGGAGGAAGGGAGGAAATAGGCATCTATTAGGACTTGTTATGTTCTAAACACTGAGATAAATGCTGAAGATACACATATAAGCAAAAAGAAAATCCCTTGCCCTCAAGGAGCTTACATCAGACAACACACAAAAGGGAGGAGTAAAGTGAGAGAGGGAGGCAGAGAAAGAGGAAGGCAGATAAAAGTATTCAGCCCAGAGCATGGTTTTGACATCTAGCCATCAGGAATAGGGCCAAGAGAGAAATTAAGGCTGGCATGGATTCCTGCATAAACTGAAGATTCTAAGACGAATTCACCCATGGGAAAATGGAAAGGAGACTTGTTGGGGCCTATTCCATAGTTAGTGAACTAAAGAGGTAAAAGATTCTAGGATGAGCCAACATAGAGGAGACATAATTTTGAGGTTCAGAGCAAATCAGAAACTGGACCAATAGGAAGATTAAAAAAAATAGATAAGTAGGTAGATGGACTAGATGGATGGGTGAATGGGTGGATGAATAGATAGATAAATGGATGGATGGATAAATAATAAATATTTCTATTTACTTCTATACACATATATGTAAGTGGTGAACAGGGTGGCTCAATAGATAGATAATGGGCTTTGGAGTCAGTAAAAGGTTCAAGATTTTCCTTTGACCCATATTTGTGACCCTGACAAATCCCTTTACTCCTATATATCCCAAGTAACTGTCTAAGGCTCCAAGCCTGAGAGAAATGTTTAACTGTATTGGAAGAATGGCTTTCATGACTGTATCTGTTTCTATATCTAGAGATTGATCTGCATCAATATTTATACAGAGAGAAAGATACCTTTCTTTCTCTATCAAGAGAGAGAAGCTCCACATGACATTCAGAAATCTATGTATAAATCCATAGATTTGTACATTTATTTATATATGTAAACCTATATATCAGTATAAATTTGTACTACACATATAAATTTACATATATACACAGAGTGATATCCATCTATATCTCTCTACATAGAATCAATGGAGATGGATGCTATAGATAATATATGTATAGGAGTACCAACAGATACAATCAGACAGCACAGTGGATAGAACATCAGGCCTGGAGTCAGGAGGACCTAGTGAATCCCATTTGCCTCAGTTTCCTCATCTGTAAAAGTCACTTGCCCAAAGTCACACTGCTCCTAAGTGTCTGAGGTCAGATTTGAACTCACGAAGATGAGTCTTCCTGACACTAGGCCTGGTGCTCTATCCACTGTGATGCCCCCTAACTATCCATGTGTCCCCTTTTACCCCTCTCATAAAACAGAGATGATATGGCTACTCTGGTCTTCTAGTCATGAAGAAAGGGGTTCCTAGGTTACATCTCGTTCAGCTGATGGACAATAGCTCTATTTTTGAGACAACTTGATGGACTCAGGGCTATAGTTTGTGGCTAGTGCCGGATCATAGCATCAGAGATCTAAAGACAGAAGGGAACTGGAGGCCATCTAGGCTACCTCCTAACCTTTTATGGAGGAGAAAAGAGGCCCCGGAGAGCTAGATGATGCTGCCCAAGGTTACCTGGGCATTGTGCCAGAGACAGAATTTGAACCTAGACCCTGTGATGCCAGAGTCAGTCTTCTTGCTGCCGTCCCCAGCTGGGTCCCTAAATCCCACACGAGCACCTTTCTCACCTGTGCTAGGACTTCATCGGCCACACCTGAGAAAAAGATCATTCCCTATTTCTTTCCTTTTTACTGAACCATGAACCAAACTGAAGGGTTTGCAGAGATAAACACATTTCATAAACCAGCCTGAACAGGAGCAAGGTATCAGTGATTTTTTAAAACTACTGGAGTGAAACAAATGTGGAAACATCGCTTTAGTCTCCAAACCCAAGTGCTGGTCAACTGCTGCACACATGGACCCCTGGATCCGCTGTCCCCAGCGAATCGGAACGCCCGCTGAAGCAGGAGAGGCACAGAACATTGGGCTTAACCAAATAGGGTGAAATTGAACAAGGATGAAGAGAAATTATCATTCACTCAGAAAATCAGCTTTCTAAATAGAGGGTAAAAGAAACATTACCCCCAAATTATTTCTCTTATAAAGAGTTATTTGGAAAAAAATAAAAATAAATTTTTCAAAAAGTTATTTATTAGACTATAAGCTTAAGATAAGTCAACAGTATTGTATGGCAGGGCAGCTAAATGGTAACCATGGTTAGAATGTCTGTTCTGGAGCAGAAACACTCACCTTCCTGAGTTCCAATCTGACCTCAGACACTTCCTAACAGCGTGACCCTGAGCAAGTCGCTTCATCTCTTTGTCTCAGTTTCCTCATCTGTAAAATGAGCCAGAGAAGGAAATGACAAACTAGTTCACTATCTCTGTCAAGAAAACCTCAAATAGGATCAAATATTAAAGGTTAGGGTTAGAAAAACCTTAGACCATGGAATGTCAGAGCTGGGAGTAACATTAGAATAGGGAATGTCAGAGCTAGAGGGTCCTTAGAACAGGGGATATCAGAACTGGGAGTCATGACTGAACAACAATAACAGCAACAACCTCCTTGATTCCGGGTCTAGAGCCTTAGTCACTATGTCACCAGCTACCTGATATCTTAGAAATGTTTGAAAAAAAAATGGAGATTTTTTTTTCCCCGAAGAAGAAACATATTTGTGGAGGAAGTTGGTGATGGAATTGATACACAGGTCAACAAATACTACAGCTGGGAAGGTCCAGAACACCACATTTAGCTGGACCAAGGCTACATGGTCACAGGAATGGAGGGGGGTTAGAGAAAGAACATGAAATTTAGAATCAGAAAAAAATCTCAATCTGAGTCTGAGTTTTGTCATTTTTTTTCCCTAAAAAATCTTGGAGAAGTAATTTCCTTCTCTGGGCCTCATTTTCCCCATCTATAAAAATGATCATCTTTAAAGCTCATTTCAACTTTCATAATTGATTTTACAAATATTTATTAAGTACCAACTATTTGTAATGTCTGGTCCTTAGGCAGGGCAGATACAGAGACACAAAGATTCTCATTGCTCGAGGAACTTATTTCTTTTGTTCTGTTCACTAAGACCTTTCAGAGTTTTTACATTGTGGGTTCTAAGGCCCCTCCCAGTTCTAACATCCCTTGTTCTAAGCTCCTTCCCAACTCTGACATTCTCTGTTCTAAGACCCCTCCCAGCTCTGACATCCCCTGTTCTAAGGACCCTCTAGCTCTGACATTCCCTATTCTAATGCTACTCCGAGCTCTGACATTCCATGTTCTAAAGTTCTTCTAGTCCTAACCTTATATATTCTGTGATTCTTTTTAGCTCCAAAATTCTTTGCACAATATTTCTTTGATTCCGACACCATAGTACCTGGATGGTGGAAGATTCACTTCTCTCAGATCTGCCATCCTGATAGTGGAAGATTCACTTCTCTCAGACCTGCCATCCTGATAGTGGAAGATTCACTTCTCTCAGCTCTGCCATCCTGATAGTGGAAGATTCACTTCTCTTAGATCTACCATCTTGATGAAGAAAAAAAATAAAGTAATCCTGAATTTTCTTGTGGCAGGAGGAGAATTAACCCTCACCCAAACACAGCAGACGCCCATCACCTTCCCACTGCTCCCGAAGATGCAAGCGCTCCACTTTGCTGCCTCTCCTAGGTCCATGTTTCCTGGACCACCATGAGTTCTAGTCCTTTCTCAAACTTCCAGTAAGTCTGCACAGTTGCTTTGTGGTCATGAAAAGGGGATGGAACTTGGAACTGGTGGGGATCTGGCTTTAATCTTTGCCTGTTATTCCTCTTAACTATATGACATTGGTCAAGTCCCTTCCTTTCTCTGAGTGTCAGTCTTTAAAATGAAAAAAAAAAAACTATAGAAAGAAAAGCATCATGGACTCACAGAGCCAGGGAGCTCCTCAAATTGGTGACATCCTTCCAAGCCAATGATGGCAGACTCTCAGCCTCACTGAGTTGTGAGGACCAAAGAAATAATACATGTAAAATACTTTGTAAACTTTAATGAGCTATATAAATGTCAGGTAAAGAAATAAATGACCTGACCTGTGCCTATTTCCCTCTGGGTCTTACTCTCTGGAGCTGACTAGTCTGAAGAATCACCATGTAATAAATGTATAATCCTTGGCTCTGAACTGACTCTCTGGATTTAACAGAATGGGGCTTTTTCTGGGAGTCTCCCAGGTGAAATAATGTAATTTTAACAAGGAACTTCAGAGTAGTCTGTGCTCATTACAGGAAGGAAAGGGGATGCTTTTTTGTACCTCTCAAATCTAAACCTTTGTACTTCAAATTCTGCTCTAGAGTTGATCTAGGCAAGAACACTGACTATGAATTATGAGATTCTGGGTTCAGTGCTTTACTTGAATGGCTTTAGAGCCATTGCTTTTTTGGGCCTCAGTTTACCCCTCTTAAAATGAGAGTCAGATTAGCTGATCTCTGAATGTCCTTCCAATTCTATCAATAATCTAATGATGCTGAAGACCCTTCTTGCAAAAGGAAGGAATTTGGGGTGGGAGAGAAGTGGTGGTAGAGTGGATAGAACACCAGCCCTGGAGTCAGGAAACTTAAATTCAAATGTAGTCTCAGACCCTTACCAGTTGTGGAACCCTGACTTGTCACTTAACCATGATTGCCTATAAGAAAAAGTAAAATGTATATAATTTGGAGTTAGCAGACAAGAGTTCAAGTCTCAGTTCCATCTTTTGTTAACTTTGTGAAGCTCAACAGAATAGTAAAGATGAGATGTAAATAGATAATATTGAAGACAAGCAGAAAGATAGTTTACTGATAATATTGTTGATGGAGTTATTAATTGGTCTAATAATTCTGAAAATTTTAACAATGAGAGAAGTCACTAAACTCTTCATGTCTTTTGGTACAAGGTCCAACTATTTGGTATAAACACAGGAAAGATAAAGAGACATCCTGATACAATGAAAAAAAACACACTATGGTCAGTTCTGCTATGTTTTGAAAACTCGAATTTGTTCCAGTTCCATTGATATATTAAGGAACAAATTGAGCATAACATGAATTTTGAGTTTGCTTATGCACACTTTTTTTTCATGAGAAACATGGAGAATGCAAAAACCTATAGCTCTTCACAACAATTCACAGGCAGTAACCCTGCTGATACCCGCTTCCACAAGGAAACATCAGGTCTTTCTCAAGGGAAAGCACCATATTTATTGTATCTCTTCTGGTAAAGTGAGAGCTATGGCGGAAGAAAAGATGGTCCAAACCCCCAAATTCCATCCCTATATCTAACTTTCTGGCGGAGCTCCATGTCCCACATGGAGGATCTCCATTGGTATTGACTCTGCAAGCCTGGAAGCTATGGAAACTGAGGCACAGGCCAAGCAGCAGCCCAAGACCAAAGTCTATGCTATTCATGTATTTCTTAATCATTTAATATGTGTAGAACTGTGTTATCATTTTACTGGCCAGTTCTATGTGGTGCAGTAGATAGAGAGCCCAGTCTGGATCATATTCTGGAATTCAAGTCCAGTCTCAGATACTTTCTAGTCACCTGAGCCTGAGCAAGTCACTTCATCCCATTCATTTGCCTCAGCAAATTTTCATTAAATGAAATGGACAAGGAAATAGCAAATCACTCCAGTATATTTTTCCAAGAAAATTCCAAATGGGTTGCAAAGAGTTGGACATGACTGAACAATGACAAAGACTAAGCTAAAATAACTAGAGACATAATACTGTGATTACAGAGGAAAAGGGGGGAAAATAACACTAATTTGGAAAGGCAAGACTAAAGTGAAGTCAAACATTACAATTATGACTAATCTTGGCCCTCTACAGGAGATGAGGGAATGCACTGCTCTCATTTTCTTGGAGAAGGAGGAAGAAGTTATGGGCGTAGAATGCTGGAAAGACTACTTCTCAAATATGGTCACTAGTTTGGCTTGCCTTTTTTTTTTTCTTTTTTAGGTGGCTTGGTTCAGTCTATAAGAGTAGATTCTGGGATAGGATGAGGGGATGTCCAGAAATAACTATGGTATAAAATTTCAATCATCCGTATAATATTTAAAATACTATTAATATTTTTAAAAAACTGTGATGGTAAATAAATCCCATGACCTCTCTCAGTCTGTTTCCTTATCTATAAAATGGATAAATATACCAAACTTTAAGGATTTGATTAATGTTGTTTTCCCTTCTTATCAATGTGGATGTAACCCTTCTATATCTTTGTAGAGGATATCTATGAGTTGCTGGAGATATATAATGCTATAGGTACCATATGGCAAACCCGTTCACAAGCTGCTCTGACCTTACCATATTCTATAGGCCAGACACATTTTTTTTCTGTCTCTGAACCTATGCTTGAAGGATTTTCACCTGGATAAGAAAGAATAATCACAATCAAAGTGGGTCCAGCTGAATGAAGAAACCATTTTTATCTCATAGATTGTAGAAGGCTAAGTGGAAGATATGATCATTGATGGCTTTAACTATGTGAAGAGTTGCCTTTTGTAAGAGAAATAAACATCCTCTGTGGCCCCAAAGGGCAGAACCAAGATAAATGAGGGTGAATCACAAAGAGGAAGATTAAGGTTAAATTTATATTGAGCCTTAAGCTAAAGGGCTTTGTTCCAGGTAGTTGCCCAAGAAAGGAATAGAATGTCTTGTGAGATAATGGGTTCCCCTTCATTAGAGACATTTATGCAGTCAGTTAGTCTTCACTAAGTATTTATTTGTATCTACTTTATGCTTAGTACTGTGCTAAGTGCTGGAGATGGAAAGAAAGACAAAATATCAGGCACTGCTCTGCTGTCAAGGATCCCACAATCTTCCGGGCACAATGCACAAAAGGAAAATAGAAAACTCCTTGGGATGTGTATGATATCCATTAATAATGAGGGGGAGGAGATGTAGTACAGAGGGGCTTATTTTTATAGGAAATGAAGAGACAGCTGGCCTAAGTATCCTCCTTATATGGAAATTCTAGATAGAATTCTCAGTTCTCTTCAATCCACTCTGCAATCAAAAGGTGGGAAAGGGGATTAAAAAAGGGGTACTAACAAAAGATGAGTTCCACAGCTGATGTGATCATCATGGCAGTGACTCTCTCAGAGGAGAAGGGCATGCTTAGGAAAGATATTATAAAAGTAAAATTGCCAAACTCTAGTAATAGATTGGATGTGGAAAGTGATAGAGAGTAAATTGGGGACGACTCCTAGATTGTGAGCCTGGAGGACTGGGAAGATGGTGTTGCCCTTCAAAGTAACAGGGGCATTTGAAAGGGGGGGGAGAGTTTGGAGGAAAAGATGTAACCTTAAGATTTAAGATTTCTATAGTATGTCAGGATATCAAAAAATCTATTGGAAATGGGAAGCTGGAGGTCAGAAAAATTGACTAGACTTAGATCTGAAAATCATTAACATATAGATGATAGATGAATTTATGGGTCCTGATGAGACCATTGAGTAGAATAGTATAGAGGGAGAAGTGAGGAGAGCTCAGGACCTTTGGCTTAGAGACTATGATCTAAATGAAGATCCAGCAAATGTGATTGAGAAAAAAGTGATTAGACTGATAAGTGGAGAGTCAGAAGAAGTAAGATTCTTGAAAGGCTGGAGAGAGTTGTATATTAAGAAATGGGTAGTCGATAGTGTTAAAGGCTGCAGAAAGATCAAGCAAGTGGAGGCTTAAGAAAAGGGCATTGAATTTGGCAACTACAAGATCAGAAGTAATTTCTCAATTACATAGAGAACTAAGTCAAATTTATAAGAATGAGTCATTCCTCAAATGAAAAATAGCCAAACGATGTGGACAGTTTTCAGAAGAAGAAATCAAAGCTATCTGTACTCACATGAAAAAAGATGCTCTAAATGACTTGGAATAGAGAAATGCAAAATAAAACAATTCTGAGATACACCTCACATGTATGACATTGGATAATATGATAGAAAACAAAAATGAGTTGGAAGACATGTGAAAAAGTGGCACACTAATGCACTGAAGTCAGGAAGACAATTTCTTGGCTTCAACACTTTCTAGTGGGGTGACTCTGGGCAAATCACTTAACCTTTTTTGCCTCAGTTTCCTCATCTATAAAATTATGGGATATAAAATAAGGAAAGAATTGGAAAACATTCCAATATCTTTAAGAAGAAAACCCTAATCATAGCCACAAGTAGTTGAACATAATAGAAATGACCGAATAAAACCAATACATTGTTGGAGGAGTTGTGATCTAGCCGAACCATTCCGGAGAACCACTCAGAATTATATCCAAAGGAATTTACCCAGCAATAACACTACGAGATCTATATTTCAAAAAGATAAAAGAAAAGAGGAAATATTCTTTGTAAATAAAAATACTCAGAGCAGCACAAAGTAGTGGCAAAGAAATAGAAATTAAAAGGATGTTCTTCATTTGGGGAATGGCTGAGCAAATTGTAATATATGATTGTAATGGAATAATATTGTTCTATAAAAACGATGAGCGATATTTTTTAAAGAAAAACCTGAGATGTTTAATATGTATGAGACTGTCTGCCATCTAGGGGAGGGGATGGAGAGAAGGAAGGGAAAAGTTGGAACAAAAGTGTTTGCAAGGGTCAATGTTGAAAAATTACTCATGCATATGTTCTGTCAATAAAAAGCTATAATAAAAAAAGAAAAACTTGAGAAAACTTATTTGAAATAATGCAAAGTGAAATGAAGAGAGCCAGATTATCATACATAGTACCATCAATGTCGTAATGCTGATTAGCTGTGAATAACAACTATTCTGATCAATGTGATAATTTGAAACAACCTCAAAGAACCCTGATGAAAAAATGCATCCCCCACCAGAGAAAGAATTGGTGAAGTCTGAATGTATATCAAAACATAGTTTTTAAAACTTTCTTTAATTTTCTTGTAGTATTTATTTGGCCTTTTATGGACAATGGGAAAAAATGTTTTATATGACTTCTCATGTATAATCTATATCATATCACTTGCCTCCTCCAGAAGGAAGGAGAGAGAGGGAGGGAGAGATTTTGGAAACTCAAAAGTTTTCAAAATGAATGTTGAACATTTTTACATGGAATTGAGAAAAAATACAATTAGAGTAAAAAAAAAAAACAAGATTTTTAGTAACTTTAAAGAGAGTAGTTTTGGTTGAATGATAAAGTTGGACATTAAATTGTAAAGAGTTTTTTTTTTTAAAGAAAGTAAAAGGTCAAAAAGTTAAAGTGAAAGTTCTTTGTAGACTTTCTTCTAGAGGAGTTCAATCACATAAGGGAGAAGAAATACAGAACCCAAGCTAATAGAAATGAGTGGATCCCAGGAATGGGCAGCCATTTGTAGAGATTGTACTCTTCCTCATGGCATTTATTAGCCTTTTCTTATCCTAGAACTGTCCTCAATGCCTGGAGCATCCTGACTTGTAAACATCCAACAACCACTGCAGTCTGCTTGACAAGAACCATCCCTGTCTAAAGCCCACACTCTCTTTCCATCTGTGAGTCCTCCTAGATCCTCCAACACTTTGTAGAGAGGCCCAGGCCAGCCTTCAGCACCACACCAGCCTTGCTTCTGTCTTCCAGACTTTAAAATCATGGCCCAAGTCAAATACGTTCATTAGTCTCCCTTGATTTTCAGTTCCCTTCTGAATGTTTATTTTACCATTATTAGATGGTAGAGAATCAGAAGAGATAAGTGTCTTGAAAGCCTGGAGAGAGGAGTATATCAAGAAGTGGGTATGTTCTTTGAAGGCACAATTGCCTCTCTTTTTGCTTTGATTTATATTTCCAGTGTTTAGCAAAGTTTCTAGAATATAGTTTTTAAAACGATCTTCCTTCCCTTCCTTTCTTCCTTCTTCTTTCCTTCCCTTTCCCTTCCTCTCCCCTTCCCTTCCTCTCCCCTTCCTTTCCTCTCCCCTTCCCCTTCCTTCCTTCCTCCCTCTCTCCATCCCCTCTTCCCTCACTCCCTTCCTCTCTTCCTTCTTCCCTTCCTTCCTCCTCCTCCCTCTCTCCGTTTTTCCCTCCCTCCCTTCCTTCTTTCCTTCCTTTTTTCATCTTTCCCTACCTTCCTCCCTCTCTCTCTTCTTCCCCTCCTTCCTCCTTCCCTTCCTTCCTCCCTCCCTCCCTTTCTCTCTCCTTTCTTCCCTTCCTCCCTTCCTTCCAGTTTTGGTTCTATTATTTGCCACTTATATGGCCTTGAACAAGTTATATCACATGCCCTTCACCTATAGAGAAAGTTGTTGGACCTGAAATGAAGAATAAGACATACATTTTCACACATGGTTAATACAGGAATTAGTTTGCATTTGTTACAAGGGTTTTGTTTTTCTTTCTTCCCCCTTTAAGAAAAAGGATGAAAGGAAAGAAAGAAGGAAGGAAAAGAGGGAGGGAGGGAAAGAGAGAGAAGGGGAAGGAGAAGACAAGGAGAGAAGAGGGAGAGGAAATTCAAAGAAGCATGTTTTAAATACACAGAAGAGAACAAAAGAGTACATGAGTTGGTCACTAAGCATCTGTCAAATATTTACCATGTGCCAGGTACTGTTCTAAGTGCTGGAAATACAAAGAGTAGCCAAAATCAGCCCCTGTCTCTAAGGTGCTCACAATCTAATGGAGGAGACAATATGAAAATAAACAAGCACAAAGAAGGTAAATGCAGAATAAATGGGACATAATTAACAGAGAACAGAGAAATGGTAGAGCTTTGAAAGCTACATATAGAATGTATTTTAAAAAGAAGGTGATATGTTCATACTTAAAATACAGTTTCTTTCTCTTCTGCTATATTCTATATTTGGAAACAGCCATTTTATTTGATGTATATTAAGTTCAGATTTTTTTTTAGAAAAGAAAATGAAGTTATGATTTCAAGTTAAAATAATTTCCCACATTTAAATAAACTTCTGTACAAATGAGGATGATCAGGGTAGAGGATAGGAGACTGAAGATAATGTGATATAAAGACTGTATGAGGGAAATACAGGGGTACATGATGACTGTCTTCAAGTAACTGGAGAATTGTCTTGTAGAAGGTTTGGCCCTAATCTACAAAACATGAAACTATGGATAGGAGGAAAACGTGTTAAAAATAAGGGCCCTTCACAGGTGGGTGGAGCAGCCTCAGGGAGAGAATGGATTTCCCTTCAATTGAGATATGCATTTAAATTTGTCCTGGGCAAACTAGATGTTGTGGGGTGATGATGAGGAAGGGGTTGTTGTTTTAGCAAATTCTTTTTTCAATTATAAGTTGGACTACATGAGCTCTGAGATCCTTTCCAGCTTTGAGATTCAGTGTTCTAAGGTTCCTCTCACCTCTGACACCTCTTGTTCTAAGCCCCCTCCCATGTCTGACATCCCCTGTTCTAAGTCCCTCCCATCTCTGACATCCCCTGTTCTAAGCCCCCCTCCCAGCCCTAACATCCCTTGTTCTGAGCCCCCTTTCAGCCCTGACATCCCCTGTTCTAAGCTCCCTCCCAACTCTGACATCCCCTGTTCTAAGCCCCCCTCCCAGCCCTAACATCCCTTGTTCTGAGCCCCCTTTCAGCCCTGACATCCCCTGTTCTAAGCCCCCTCCCAGCCTTCACATCCCCTGTTCTAAGCCCCCTCCCAGCCCTGACACCCCCTGTTCTCAGACCCCTCCCAGCCCTGACATTGCTCGCTCCTCGGACTGTAAGACAAGCTCCCATCCCAGCATAAGTCATTTCCTGTTGTATGAGAAAAGTTGAGTTATTGGGACATGTGACATTTATTTAGTTACATCTCTCCTGTGGGAGGTTTCCGGGGCCATTAAGGCAGTGTATTTGCATGGCTAGCTTACATGCCTTTCCTTGTTATTGCTGTCTCTATTCCGTACACCTCACACTCAATTTCAATTCAAAGTTTGGCAGCCGAGGTGTCAGGGCTAAAAAATGGAATGGCCTCCCTGCGAAATGAAATAATTTTGTTGTTGAGTTCCGAGCGATTTTGTAATTTCATGCTTGTGTATGATAATTTTATGCTGTCCTGCTCCACGTAACTCAGTTCTGCCAGATCCTGACAGGTGATAAATACAATCTTTTCCGCCCGGCATGCGACAGGCCGCTATAAGGGGGGGAAAAGAGGCAATTTCACATCTGAGGCCTTAGCACAACTGGAGCCGACCGCCGGCCCATTCTTTCATAATTTCACGGCTGGATTCAGGCAGGCGCCACCTCGGTTGTGGCTGAAGGACCCACGGGTCAAGGGAACTGTCCGGGAAAAAAAATAGAATGTTGCTGGCGGGGAGCCAAGGGAAGGCCAAGCGTGGAAGGAGAAAGCGATGACTTTGGCCTGGGCCTTCTCCGATGGCCGCACGCCGGGGACGTTTGATTTAGGGGACTTTTCCCTCCGACGGCGTTCAGAAGAATGGTAACCTTTCCCAAAGAATTATTTTTACAAATCCGCTAAACATTGGGACGGCGAGCACTTTCCAATAAGAGAATTAGAGTCTCGAGCATTTATCACTGGGCCGCGGGTTTTCCCAACGGTTCCTGGGACGGTTTAGGTAACGGATTTTTCCCTTCCTGAGAGCCCATGAGTTAAAAGGCTATTAAAGGAAATGTCAGGGGTCCGGAGAGGAAAGAGATGGCTAGCGTTCAGAAGGAAGCGCACGTGAACTTGGGCGAGCCAAATCCGAGGGGGTCCAAACGCATAGACGGAGACTTCCACGGGATATTAGACACCGACTATGATAATAGCTAAGGTTTATATAGCTCTTACTACGTTCCAGGCTCTGTGCTGAGTGCTTTACAGCTAGAATCTCATTTGATCCTTGCAGCAGTCCCGGGAGCTAGGTGCTGTTATGATCCCTATTTCACAGATGAGGAAACTGATCTTCAGGTCTTTCCAACTTCAGGTCTAATATTGTATCCACAAGGCTTCTAGAGGACTGAACTAATCCAATTTCATCATTTTTTTTTCCTTTTTTAAAAATTTTATTAATTGTTTTATTAAAGCTTTTTATTTACAAAACATATGCATGAGTAATTTTTCAACATAGACCCTTGCAAAGCCTTCTGTTCTAAATTATCCCCTCCTTTTCCTAGCTGGCAAGTAGTCCAATACATGTTAAATGTGTTAAAATATATGTTAAATCCAGTCTATGTATACATATTTATACAGTTATCTTGCTGCACAAGAAAAATTGGATCAAGAAGGGAAAAAAATGAGGAAGAAAACAAAATGCAAGCAAACAACAACAGAAAGAGTGAGAATGTTATATTGTGGTTCACACTCAATTCCCAATTCCCTCTCTCTGGCTATAGATGCATTTTTTTTTTCATTTTTCAGAGGTAGAATATGAGATAGTAATTTAGTTGTTTTTAGTCAAATCTGTCCATTTGTGACTCCATATGGCATTTTCTGGAAAAGATTCTGGGTTGATTTGCCATTTCCTACTCCAGCTCATTTTATAGTTGAGGAAACTGAGGCAGACAGGGATGATATGATTTCCCCAGGATCACACAGCTTTTGAGTATCTGACATAAGATTACAACTCTTCCTAGCTTTCTACCTCCAATCCCACCCTGCCAAATGAGGGATGCATACGTAGTGTTTAGGGGTAAAATAGGGATAGTCACATTATTGTCTACTCTAGTCACAGCACAGTTGGAGAATTGTGTCCAGTTCTAACAAGAAAGAAAGAAAGAGAAAGAAACAGAGAGAAAGAGAGAGAGACAGAGAGAGAAAGAGAGAAAGAGAGAAAGAGAGAAAGAGAGAAAGAAAGAAGAAAGAAAGAAAGAAAGAAAGAAAGAAAGAAAGAAAGAAAGAAAGAAAGAAAGAAAGGGAGAGAGGGAGGAAGAAAAATCATCTCTGGGTTCAGATACTGCTACGTGAAGACATAATAGTTGAGTGAACCCAGGCAAGCCATTTAAGCCTCTTTCCTCATCTGTAAAATAAAGAGGTTGATTTCTAAGGTCTTTTCCAGACCTAAATCTATGAGCCTATGAACTCAAGTCCTTTGATTCCAGAGGTGAAGAAATTAGGAGGTATCGCACTTGGGGGAGAGACACCTTGAGGATGGAAGCATAAGATGTAAGACCATATAACCCAGAGCTAGCAGGAAGCTCTAAAGCCCACGAAAACTGTCTTCCAGTACTTGAAAAGGCTGTCACAGGGAAAAGATGTAAGACTTGTTTTATTTGGCCCCAGAAGGCAGAGTCAGGAGCCATGGGAGGAAGCAGCTAACAAGAACATTTAGGAAAACCTTCCTAAGAATTAGAACCTTCCAGTGGAATGAGCTGCCTCTGGAGATTGCACTTTATAACTCCTTGTAGTTCTTCACATCAAAGCCAGATGACCACTTTGGGGAATGTTTGAGAGCTATTCTAATTCAAGCCCTTCATTTTTTTTTTTTTTTGGTAGAAGGAACGAAACTGAAGATCAGAGGTGGAAAATGTCTTGCCCCACGTCACACGGTATAAAAATAATAGTGATAGAATTTAAACCCACAGTGCAAAACCAATACTTAGACTACCAGCGGCTCTCAGGATCTTATTGATTCTGGTAGGGGAAAGGTATTTGTATTTTTGAAGGAAATCATTTCCTTGAACCTGGAAATCCAGAGCAAGAGGGAGACACGGGAGAGTGTGTGAGTCCGGCCTCTTATAGTTAGGATGGATGGAAATGGTTCTAGTTTAACCATTAATTTCATTTCTAAAAGTTTATGTTGTATCAAGTCAAATTGTGTGTGTTAACACCAAAGCCTCAAAGCCACTTGTGGTTGGAAATAAAAAAGGAGGATGGGATTTTCAATCCTTGACCAATCTTGGCAAGGTAATCTTTTATTTTAATTTAATTTTGTTTAATATACAACAATCTATCTTCACTCTTGCTCACTTTCTTCACCCCTCATTAAAAAAAGAAAAGAAAACCTGGAGAGTTCTTGGAGATTGTCTAGTCCAGCTCTTTCATTTTTACAGAGAGGAGAAACTGAGACCCAGAGATGGGAAGTTACCTTCCTCCAAAAATGCAAAGGTAAGGAGGAGAACCAGAAATAGAACTGAGATTTCCTCCCTCCAAATCACATTATCATTGGGACACCCATTCTTTTGATCCCTGCAATATCCTTGTGCGGTGAGCAGAGCTGGGATTGGTGTGCCCATTTTATGGGAGAGAAAACTGAGGTCCTATATCTCAGGGTATATTTTCATAGCTGTTCAGTCTTTTTCAGTTATGTCTGACTCTTCCTGACCCCATTTGGAGTTTTCTTGGCAGAGAACTGGATTATTGGTCTGCACCACTTAGCTGTTCCATGATATGTATAATTTCCTTCAAGATTCAGATTAAGCAGCATCTTCTGCAGGAAAACTTCCCTTTCTTGTACTTCCTACTCCCTCCAAAGATTATTTAATATCTGTTCTGTATGTGTTTTAAACACATGGACATTGTTGCATATTTATTTATTTTATATGAGCAGCTAAGTAAGAGCTTGGAATCAAGAACATGCCTCTTTATGAGTTCAAATCCAGCCTCAGACACTTAGTAGCTGTGTGACCCTGAGCAAGTCATTTAACCTCATTTCTCTCAGTTTTCTCATCTGTTAAAAAAAGATTGAAGAAGGAAGTGGTAAACTGTTGGAATACATGGGAGAGCTGCTGAAATACACAGGAGCCCCTTGACAGTGGCTGCTAGAGATCCAACCCAGAATGGATCTCCTCATGTGAGAGGATGGTACAAGAAGACTGAGAGGCCATTGCATTCTCTGACCTCTCTCCTCTTCCCTCCATCTCCAATTTATCTCATTCCCCGTCCACAACCCCTGTGTCAGCAAAGGCTGCCCCGCAGCTCCTTCAGATGTTATGATCCACAGCTGTGGAGGCTCTTGGGAAATTGACCTGTCTCTTAACAGTAAACCAGTCCAGTATCTCTGCTAAGGAAGCCCCAAATGGGATCATTTGAACATGACTGAATGAGTCAGCATCTTCAAGAGGCTTATCACTAACCTTTATGAGGTAACCATAAACCATATGGGTCTAACACAGGTTTACTACATATAATATTAGAGAATCATAGAAGTTTTGATTTGGAAGGGATTTCAGAGACCATATAGCCCAACTCATACCCAAGTAAGAATATTTCATGGATGCTTTTAAATAACTTTTAGCCTTTGTTTGAAGACTCCTAGCTAAAGAGAGCCCTTTACCTTTTGATGGACCCTGATCTTCTTTCTAGTTCCAAAATATAGGACTGTCTTGATTTGTCATGAAGTCAAAATTTACCCCTCTAAACCGTCCATCCACTATTCATGGCCTGTCTCTCTAGGGTCACAAAGATCAAGTCAGTTCCTTGTTTTATAAAAGGAGCCTCTCAAATATGCAGAGTTCAGGAAGCCTCTTAAACTGTCTCTTAAAAGCCTCAGTTCCTTTTTCAGCCTATCCTGTTATTAAAGCTGTAGAATATATAATTAGCCTATCCTTGAGAGGTCCTAGTGTCTAATCTCTTCACCTTACATGTGCAGGTAAGTGTATAGATTGCTGCATTTGTACTCAGGAAGATCTGAGTTCAAATCCTGATTTAGATTTCTACTAGTTCTGTTTCCCTGGGCAAATCATAAAATATTTCTCAGCCTCAGTTTCCTTGTCACTGAAATATGTGTAATAGTACCTGCCTCTGACAGTCATTGTGAGGATCGAATGAGATAATATTTGTAAAACTGCTTAGCACAGTTCCTGGCATCCAGTAAGTGCTGCTTAAGCAGAAGTTATTATAATTGTCTTTGGAATCATCATTATTATAATCATCATCCTCCTCATCCTCCTCATCATTATTATTATACCTCCCTCCAAGATTGTTATAAGGATCAAATGATCCTTCAAATACTATTTAGATGCTAGCTAGTTATTAAAGATTCCCAGAAATGCTAAGAGACTTTTTCCAATTTATGAAGATAATGGAAATGGTTCTCTGACCTCCATCTTCTCCCTCTTGCTTTTAAATTTGTAAGTTCCTTGACAGCAAGGAACACATTTTGCCTTTCTTTGTATCACCAATGTTTAGCATAGTGCTGGCACATAGTAAGTGCTTAATAAATGTTTAATATCTTACTGACAATGTTCTTTATCCTTCACCTTGATGTTTCCTCTCATGAAGCAATTTTTTTTAGTCACCTTAATATCAATACACACTCTACTTCGAGGATCACATTTTATATATGTATAAAATATATTCTCAGACCTGCACACAGTTTTCCAGGTATAAGTAGGCGAGTGTAGAAGACATCATGTCTATTATGATGGAATGAGCCCAGGAGTCAAAGGATCTGGGTTCAAATTCTGTCTCTGCCTCTTACTGTCTCGATTACCTGGGGCATGCCACATTTTAAGCCATCTGTAACTTACTGTCTTCATTTCTAAAATGAAAGGCTCATATAGATAGATGATCTCCAAGGTACTTTCTAGTTCTGAATTTCTAGTCCTATTTATAGCTTCTCTTTTTCTAAACACTCAAATTTTATTCACAAAGCCAACATTTCCATTCACTTTTGAATCACAGTGACCTCATGGTCCACGAAGAATCCCAGATCCTTTTCATATGAACTCTTTCTTAACCATTCCTACTCCCCCATTTATGTGCCATGGAAGGTGATTTTAAGGATCTCATGTGTAAAATTTTATAGTTATGCTTATTAAATTTCATTTTATTAGCTCTGACCTATCAATGGAACAAAGCATGATTTTGTCAGATCTTAAACATGTTGGCCAAAATATAAGCTATCACTCACACCTACAATATAAACAATTATAATCATAATATATATATATATATATTATTTTATATATAGTATATATAATATAATATAATATAATCAGTTAGCCTCAATGCCTTCTTCTAAGTTATATAGTGTTCATTCCTAAGAAAATATCAAATAGGACCAAGGTTCTAGATATTCCCTGGACATCTATGTGCAGGACTAACCCTGAAATAAAATCTCCTGATTTCAGATCATAAACATCTTGGACTTTTATTGATTTGTTGGAGGATCATCTGGGACCTAAACACGTGCATCACATGATCTAGCTACTGAACATATGTATGTTCCTGGGATTGAGGTGAATCTCAAAGTCCAAAAACAGAAGTAGCTAAAATTGGATATATGAGAAGCAGGGATAGGGAAGGAAGAAGGGATCAAGATAAGCTCTGCCATTTTATCATGGACAGTTTTGTTTTTTTAAAAGATGGAAGTTCCTCTGATCCCTTTTAAAAACATTGGCAGTATACCCATGGTCTCAGAAGCAGAGAGAGCCTCTTGCTCTGCTCCAAGCACCAGAATTCCTCATTTCATCTGGATTGAGAGGAAGAGGCTTCTTTTCTGGGAGAAGAGAAGTTACAAATCACCCCCATGCCGCTGTCAGGAAGTACAAATATCAGGGTTTCCTGGTGAAAAGCCTCCTTCTTGGAAATTTGCTTCAGATGGCTTAGCTTGGGACGTCAGCTAACTGATCAGATTGGCTCTTTTATATTTGTGTTTTTTTTTGAGATGTCAAATAAATAATTCCAGGGCAAGAGACAGAACTGAAGGGCAAAGAGAATCCTGGGTATTTCAGTCTATGTTTAGCAGGCTATGGGGGAAGGGACAAATCCAATCTGCAGCAAAAAAAAAAAAAAGGGGGGGGGGAGGATCCTGTTCTAAACAATTGTGATTGATTTTTCACAAGTGTTAATCTTGACATATTTCCCCAAAGTGGGAAGTGGAGACTCATAGAATGTCAAAGATAGGAGAGCCCTTGGAACACGGAATGATGGAGCTAGGAGGAATATTGCTAGGGGTGCAGGTAGGGAAGGGAATAAACATAAACATTTATTTAGCACCTACTGTGTTCCACTATGCTAAGGGCTTTAAAATATTATATCATTTGATCTTCATGACCATGCCGCAAGGTTGGTACTATTATTATTCCCATGTTACATTTAAGGAAACTGAGTCAAAGAGAGATGAAATGAATTGCCCAGAATCACATAACTAGTGTCTAAGTCAGCTCTTTCTGACTCTATCTGACTCTATCCACTGTGCTACCTCTCATTTTAGCTCAGTAAGCATTATAGCAAAGAAGGACTCAGTAGGATCGCAGCATAGAGCTAGAGCTTATTCTGGTATCAGCAATTTGAGTTGGGAGAGAGCTAGATGCCATCTTGTCTACCTGATTCATTTCACAGATATGAGAAAACTGAAGCATGAAGAACTTAAGTTCCTCGACTATTTCACTCTATTTCCTATTTCCATGGATTTGGACACGCATTCCCTCCTCACCATGACCTCATAGAATATCTTTACTTCTTTAACACACTGGTAACATCTCCTGCATGAAACCTTTCTTGATCCCGCTGAATGATAATGCCTTCCTTCCTACTTTTCCATCGAAATTACTTTAAACATTTTACATTTAATTTTACTTACTCATTTTGTCTTTCTTCTCTATATACTCAGATATGTACTTGTAGCCTACTGTAACATTATAGATATCTAATGTCTCATTTGTTGTACCAGTGCCTGCTAGATACCTGGAACATAGTAGGCACTTTAATCCTTATTTGCCAGTTGGTTAAACTTGTCCAAAATCATTGAGATATTAATTTGCAGACTTGAGATTTGAACACAGATCCTAATCTTAAATGGAGAAGCAGTTGGTGCCTTAGTGCATGGTGCTGAGCCTGGAGTCTGGAAGACTCACTCATCTTCATGAGTTCAAATATAACCTTAGAAATGTTACAACTGTGCAAACCTGGGCTAATAATTTAACCTTGTACAGATGATACACCCTTAAGTTTAATCTTCATTGCTAACATTTTCTCCATTACGTTCCTAAGTGTGGATATCAAGTAAGCCAATAAATCAAACTCTGATTTATAGTTTGCCAATCTCCAATGTGTAAAATACACTGAAAACAATTAAAAGAAGGCTCTTGGAATGGAGAGGGTTTAGAAGGAAACATAATGAGTTACACACTTAGGATATGTTGGCTTTAAGATGTTTACTGGACACTCAGTTTGAGAAGTCTGAAAGGCAGTTAAAGATGGAGACTGGAGTTCAGTAGGGAATTAAATCCATGGGAGCTGCTGAGATCATTAAACAAAGTCTTTTTTATAGATTATTTTTTCTAATGTGTATGTTTTAAGATTCCCTCCCCCCCCCAGTTATAGGTAGAGAAAATTTTTTACATTTGTTTTTAAAACTTTGAGTTCCACATTCTCTCCCTTCCTCCCCACTCCCCGAATTGAGAAAGCACATGTGAAGTTATACAAAACATCTTCATAAAAGTCATGTGTAAAAGAAAACATAGACCCCCCCAAAAAAAATTTGTGCAAAAACAAATTTTAGCATTCATTTAAAAGTTTTGAGTTCCACATTTTTTCTCCTTTCCTCCCTACCCCCTTTCTCATTGGAAAGGCACATGTAAAATTATGCAAATCATTTCCATAAAATCATGTTGAAAAAGAAAACAAATATCCTCCCTAAAAATGATAATGTGCAAAGACATATTTTTAACATTCATTGAAAAATTTAGAGTTCGAAATTTTTTCCTTCCTCCCTTCTGCCCTCTCTAAGATGAGAAGCAATTTAATATAGATTATATATGTTAAATCTACTGGTCATCCTGCCATCTAGGGGAGGGGTGGGGGGGGGTAAGAGGTGAAAAATTGGAACAAGAGGTTTGGCAATTGTTAATGCTGTAAAGTTACCCATGCATATATCCTGTAAATAAAAGGCTATTAAATAAAAAAATAGATTATATTTGTTAAGCAAAGTCTTATAGAGGAAAAGAGAAGAGAGCATAGGACAGAGATTTGGGGGATCCCTATAGTGAGAAACCACAATCTGAATGAGGGTCCAGGCAAAGGAGAATGAGACAGAATGGTTAGATAGGTTGGAGGAGGATCAGTAAAGAGGAGTATCCCTAAAACCTAGAAAGAAAAGAATAGGAAAGGAGGAAAGAGTGAACAACACTGCCAAAGGTTGCAGAGAGAAGAATGAGAATGGAAAAAAGACCACTGGAATTTACAATGAAAAGAGTGACAACTTCGGAGAGAATCATTTCAATCGAATGCTAATTTGGAAGCTGGTTTATAAGGGGTTAAGGAGAGAGAGAGGGGAAAGCTGAGACATGGCATATGGTATATGGCCTTTACAATACTTCAGCCTCAAAGGGCAAAAGAGATGTAAAGTGAGAAAAGGGAGAGAAGGAATAAGTGCAAGTTTTTTCATGATGGGAGAGACATGGACATGTTTGTAAGCAGTGCAGAAGGAGATAGAGAGATTGAAGTGAGTGCAGATGACAGAAGGAACAGGGGACAGGATGGAATGAGATCACTCAAACAAGAAGAGGGATTAACCTTGGGATAGAGTGAGGCTACTTCATCATGTGAGGAAGGAGTGAAGAAGGAGCTGTTGCAGGAATCAGGGTAATAGGAAATAAGGAAGGAGGGAAGAGAATTCATGGCAATTTTTTTCCTGTAAAATATGTAAAATAAAAGGTTCTTAGCTAAAAGAGTGGGGAAGGGGAGACCAACGAGAGGTTTTGGGAGAGATGAAGAGGTTTGAAAAGAGCCGCTATAGAGAGTGGGGTAGCGAGGTGAGAAGGGAGTTATAGGAAGATGGCGGAGCAGCTGTGTGGTGATGTCATATAAACTGGGCATAGACCCAGTCAGAATGGGTTAGCTGTTTCTTTCCAACTTTGTTCAGAAGCATAAATAAAAGAAGGAAGAAAGGCATCAAATGATGGGATGATCCAAGGCTTGGCAAGGCGTAATTGGAAAAATGAAAAGGAGCCAAGGGGTTTGAGAGAGGTAGAAAATATAGAGTTGATTTCATGCATCAAGGGATAAAGACAGAAAAAGAGAAGAGGGTAGCTAGGGCAAGTTAGATGGTATAGGAAAGAACTGAAGGGTCATGGGGTCACCATGTAGAGGAAGAGTAAAGTTAAGTATGGAAAGGCAGAGGGAATAGATTATGGATCTATTAAAAAGCCAATAGATTATAAATAAAGGGCTTTGGAATTACCAAACATGGAGGTACTATATTTGTGGGTAATGATAACATCAAGAGAATTACCATACCCTTGTGTGTGTGTCTAAGGTGGGTGGGGAAAGGAGAACAGAGTATTATGTATTCTGATCCCCATTCTACAAAGAAAAAAATGGAAGCCTAGAGAAGAACATCAGGTATAGAGGATGGAAACTCTGGAGAAGTCTACTTGAAACAAGGATACTTATAACAAGGTGTTAACTCAGTGGGATCGATGAGATGATGGTTCTCTAGTTTATATATACTTAGTACTTAGCATGGTAATGTCATGGTTCTCTAGTTCACACATGCTCAGTATGCTGTAATGATGTAATTTTAATAGGGTATTTAAGGGTTGAGAAGGACTAGAAATGAGACATTCCATTTTTGGCCATTCTGCTGGTGGCTCTCCTGCCTTCATCACTTCTCTACCTAAAGACCAAGGCCCATCCGAAGGACCTCCAGAAAGCTAGCCAGAATATTTCAATCAGTATCTAGACTTAAACTCAGATTCTATAGGCAATAATAAGATCTAGTACCTCTAGACTGAACTCAGATTTAGAGTCAGTAGGCAGAGGCTCTAATTTCATCAGTTCTATTTATAAGCTAAGAATGACTAAGAAAGTCATTCAGCCTTTTTGAAATTCAATTTCCTGCTCTGCATAATAAGGGAAGTAAATTCAATGATTATTTCTGACTATTCTATGTTCAAAGACCTTTCCCATCTTTGGCATTCCCTGTTCTAAAACTATTCTCAACTCTGATATTTCCTGTTCTAAAGTTCCTCCAAGCCCTGACATTCCCTGTTCTAAGATCCTTTCCAATCTGACATTCCTTATTCTAAGTTCTAAGATCCTAGATCTGTCTGATGCAATTGAAATCTGTACAGAGGCAGAATACCTCAATGAAATTCCTGTCTCTGTCTCTTGCAACCCATGCTGTTTTGCACAAGTTGCATCCTGTTAACAGGTGACTACTAAAATCCCAATGGGGCAGCTACAGGTATATCTACAGTCCGTAGAGCACCAGGCTAGTCAGGAAGATCTGAGTTCAAATCTAGCCTCATTCAAGTATTTTACTAGCTGTGTGACCCCAGACAAGTCACTTCACTCTAGAACTGGAGAAGGAACTGGAAAAACATTCCAATATCCTTGCCAATAAAACCCTAAAAGGGGCCATAAAAAGTTGTATAGTATTCAAGAACAACAACAAAAATTCCTCAAGCTCCACATCTATGATTATAGACATCATCTATGTTTTTGTTTAGGCAATTGGGGTCAAACAAATCACATAGCTTGTAAGTATTAAAAATCTGAGGTTAAATTTGAACTCAGGATCTCCTGACTCCATGGTTAGTTGCCCCATCATCTATAATTCGGTAATTTTAGGCTTTGCTTTTTACTATGAGATCCTTAATAGGTCACTTAGTTTCTTATAATCTCAGTTGCCCCTAAAAGGAGGGGATCATATTTCATGATTCTCTAGCCCTTTGTCAGTTCTGAACTGCCATGTTCCTTTGAAACCAATGTTAGACTTATTGCAGATCACCACCTTCCCTCTTTGCCAAAGGATCAAGCCTCCCTCATGCACAATCAGTACCCCTCTAAAAGGAAGAAATTCATTTTGTCATTTCCCAGGGACTACCTAGCAAAAAATCAGGCTGAATTTTGTCTGTCTGCTTCTCCCCATCATCTCTCTTTGTCCAGGGCCGAGGAGGTCACAGGTAAGATCAAAATAAAACTTGTATAGCTTTATGATATCTCCAAAATCCTGCATATACCTCAGGATGGATGGGCTTCTGAGCTAATCATGTCCATTGGATTAAATACACATACACGTAATACACATATACATAAACATTCAATACACACAAAGCAAAAAGAAAAAGGTACACAGCATTGTGGGTGAGAAAGAGAAAGAGAGGAGATAAAGGAGAGAGAGAGGGAGAAAATATGGAAGAAGAAAAGAAAAGAAAATAGAGGGAGATGAAGAAGAAAGACAGAGAGGGAGAAGGAGAAAGACACACAGAGAGATCCACAGACAGAAACAGAGAAACAGAGACAGGGAGAGAAAAGGGGGAGGGAGAGGAATAAAGAGGGAAAGAATGACAAGAGAGAAGGAGGAAGAGAAAGAAAAAAGGAGGGAGGGAAGGAGAGGAAAGGGGGGAAAGGGAAGAGGGAAGGGAGAAAGAAAGAAAGGAAGGAGGAGGGAAGGAGGAAGGGAGAGGGAGAAAGAGGGAAAGAAGGGCAAGAAAGAGGGAGGGAAGGGGTAGAGGGAGAGAGAGAAAGAGAGAGAAGATAGGAGAAAGAGAGGGAAAGAGAGGGAACGAGAGACAGAGAGAAGACAGAGAGAGAGGAGGGGGGGAGGGAGAGAGAACAGAGAGAGAGAGAAGACAGAGAAAACAGAGAGAGAAGATAGGAGAAAGAGAGGGAAAGAGAGGGAACGAGAGACAGAGAGAAGACAGAGAGAGAGGAGGGGGGGGAGAGAGAGAGAGAGAGAGAGAGAGAGAGAGAGAGAGAGAGAGAGAAGAGGGAGAGAGGTGGGAGTGATCTTTGGGTGATGTCTATTAAACGTTCCAGCAGATGTAGCCCCTGATGCTGGCAGGAAATGAGTTTGCCACAAGCGGATTGGACGCCGCCGTTTGAGCTCGGCCATAGCCCTGTCATCCCTCTTCCGAGAGCGGCCATACATTACGCCGCCCCCATTTTTCATTCTTCGCTGGCCGGGATGCAAATTTCCCCCTCCGTTGTTTATATTAGATTTTCAAATATATGGAAATCCGGAGATCTGGAGGAAAATGTCAGGGCTGGGAATGCACGCAATCCGTCTTGCTGCGCTCTGACTTCCCTCCATCACTGACAGCCTGCCGTGATCAGGGTGAGGAATAGGGCAGGAGAGCACCAAGGCAGGGAGCCGCTGCCTTCCTAGGGGAAAGAAGGTGGATAGGCGGCACCTGGGGATGAAGCCCACTCCCCACCCCATTGGTTTGAAAAGCAGGCTTCATTCTACAGATCCGTGAATATGAACCATGAAATGTTCTAGCTGAACAGGACCTTAGAATGCAGACCAGTGACTCTCAGGATGGAAGGGGTCTTTAGAGCATAGACTTCTAGATCCTAACCATTTTGATGTCATTGAGCCCTTTGGCAGTCTATAAAACCCTTGTCGGAGTCATGTTCTTAGGTGAATAATGTAAAATACAAAGAGTTTCAAAGGAGATAAAATATAGTCAATACAATTATCAATTAAAAAATTTAAGATCAAGGACCAAAGATGTCCTTGAACCCATGTCCTACATCACAGGAAAAATATCAGAAGTGATCCAAGTCTCTTCTATTCTAAGGCCCAGAGTAAATGGATAAAAATAAATGCCTGTTGATAAGAGCCTTACAATACAGAATATGAGAGATAAAGCAAAGATACAGTCTACTAGATCAGAAGGAAACCCTAGCCCATAGAATGTCAGAGGTATAATGAGTCTTAAAACATAAAGTTCTTGGGTTTAAAATGAGCTAAGGATGTAAGGGAATAAGATATCTGGGCAGGGAAGGAAATTAGAGCATAGAATATTAAAGCTGTAAGGGACCTTAGAGCAGAGAATGTTAGAGCTGTGAGGGGACTTAAAAAGATGTTAGAGCTGGGGAAAAACTTAAAACAGAGAAGGTTAGAGCTAAGAGGAGACTCAGAATAGAGAATTCAAAGCCTTAAATTAAGAGAAGCTTTAGAATAGGGTATGTTAGGGGAGAGAGAGAGAGAGAGAGAGAGAGAGAGAGAGAGAGAGAGAGAGAGGTCTAAGCTATGGAGACCTTAGAATGGGGGAGGTCAGGGCTGAGAGGGATACTGGAACATTTCCTGTGAGGGTCTTAGAACCTAGAATATCAAGAGTCAAAATGATTGAATGAGAGTCAGCCTTTTGGTGTAGTTCTCCCAACACACTTCTTCCACAAAAATCTAGAAAATATGATATATTGAATACTCATTAGGAAAGCTGAGAAAAAGGTCTTGGTCAGCTTCAAAGACTGAGATGTATATGGGCACGGGGATAGCAGCTGGGCAGGAGTATATGGTGTTACTACCACCACATCAGTAGTCAGCTGGGAGCATTTCAGTAACCAGGAATGGAAAGGGAATTGCTATCGAGGTAGCAACCCCTCATGAATTTATTGTCATCAGGGTTATTTTGGGCAGTCCAACTAGATAGAGATCTTGGATGTGATTCTCAAAAAATAATTAACGGAAGAGTGGGAGGAGTAGTGCACTGAAAGAGAGAGGAAAAGAGAAAGAATAGAGAAAATTATTTCACATGAGTGGAGCATGCAAGGAAGAATTCATACGGGGAGGGGAGGATGGGAAGAAATGAGAAGCACTTGAACTTTACTTTTATTAAAAAATGGATCAAGACATATACATAGTTGAGTAGAGAAAGTCATCTTACTCAAAAGGGAAAAAGGATTTTAAAAGTGGAGGAGAGAATAGGAGAGAGGACAAATTAAGGGAGACAGTGGTCAAAAATGAAATAGATTCTTAAAGAGAGGACAAGGTTAAAAAGAGATAATGATATGCATAAGAGAATAAAATGAAGGGAAATACACAGTTGTAAATCATAAATGTAAATGGATGAATTCACTGATAAAATGAAAGCAGACATCAGACTATATTAGAAACCAGAATCCAACAATATGTTGCTTACAAGAAATACACTTGAAATAGAAGATACACATAAAGTTAAAAATAAAATGTGAGAGCAGAATCTGATGCTTCAGCTGAAGTAAATGGGGAAAAGTGGAAATTATGATCATATAACAATCCTGAATATATATATGTGTGTGTGTGTCTCTGTGTGTGTGTGTGTGTGTGTGTGTGTTTATATGTGGCTGTGTGTATCTGTACCTCTATCTATCTCTAGCTCTATGGATGCATACTCCAAATGTCATAGCATTTGATTTCTTAAAAGAAGTTAAGTGAGTTGCAGGAGTTACGGGACCTCAATCTATACCCCTCAGACTCATACAGGTCTAATGATAAAATAAATATGAAAAAATAAAGATACAAATAAAATTTTAGAAAAGTAAGATATACTAGACCTCTGAACAATGTTGAATGGAAATAAAAATGAGCACATTTATTTTGTATTAGGGAATAAAAATCTCATAAACAAATGCTGAAAAGTCAAATTTATTTCTTTCTTATTATAATGCAATTAAATTACTTTTAATAAAGAGCCTTTGAAGAATAGATTGAAAATTAATTGGAAACTAAATAATCTAATTCTAAAGAATGTAAGAGTCAAAGAAAAATCATCTTAATAAAATCATAATTTCACCAAAGAAAATTACTACCAAAAGACAACATGTCAAAATTTGTGGGATCTAGCCAAATCAATACTTAGGAAAAAAATTTGTATATTTAAAAACTTGCAACAATAAAATAAGAAGCAGATCAATGGATTAGACATGTCCATTAAAAAAAAAAAAGAAAAGATAACCAACAAATTTTTAAATCCCAATTAAATGTCAAAATAGAAATCCTGAAGAAGAAAAGATAATAAAATTGAAAGTAAAGAAAAAAAACTGAACTAATAATTAAAACTAGAAGCTGTTTGGGGGGCAAAAATCCCCAATAAAATAGATAAACCATTGGCTATTTTGACTTTTTAAAAAGAAAACCTAGCTAACCCTATTAAAAATGAAAATGGTGAATTCACAAAAAAAAAAAGAAAAGAAAAGAAAGGCATTTTGTTGGGAGCTATTTTGCCCAACTCTATGCCAATAAAATTGACAACCTTAATAAAATCGTCAAGATATTTACAAAAAATATAAATAGATTAACAGAACAGAAAATAAAATATTCAAGTAATTCTTAGAGGGGGAAAATTAACAAGACATGAATGAATTCTCTAAGAAAAATACCTCAGAACCAAATATATTTTCAAGTAAATTCTACGAAATATTTAAAGACTAGTTATGTTTAATATTACTTAAATTATTTTAAAAATAGGTTAAAAAATAATCCTACCAAATTTTTTTCTATGTCACAAATATGGTCTTGATAACTAAACCAGGGAGAATCAAAGCAGCAGAAGAAAATTCTAGAGTAACAACTCTAATAAATAATGATTCAAAAAACAAATGAAATACTAGCAAAAAGACTACAACAATATCTCACAAAGCTCATCATACGCCATGATGAATTTCCACCAAGAATGCAGTTAAATATTAGGAATAGAGAAAGATTATATTAGGAATTCTACAAGCATAATTGACTATTTTAAAAATAGACAAAAATCATATGATTATTCTGATACAGAAAAAGCTTTTTACAAAATGAAACACCCATTTCTATTTATACACATTCACACACACACACACACACACACACACACACACACACAAGAAAGCAGAGGAATAGAGTTTTCTTTAGAATGATAGCTTGTATTTATCTTAGTTCAAGAACAAGCATCATCTGTAGAGGAGATAAGCCTGGAGTGTTCCCAAAAGACCAAATGTAAAGCAAGAATGTCTATTGTCACTTTTGCTATTCAATATTGCAATAAAAATGCTCACTATAGCAATGAGATAAAAATAGTAAAGAAATAAGCACAGACAAAGAGAAGACAATATTATCACTCTTTCAATGAAGATATAATGGCTTACAAAGAACTCAGGAGAGTCATCTCAAAAAAAAAAGTAATTGACAACTTCAGCAAGGACAAGATAAAATAAACCCACACTAATTATTATCATTTCTGTATATTACCAACAAATCACAGTAGAAAGCGATATAAAGAGAAATTCCACCTGAAATAACTATAGACAATATAAAGTACTTGTCCATCTACCTGCCAATAAATATAGAAACTAAATGAATACAATCATAAAACATTGTTCACACAAATAGAGTTCTAATATAATTGCTGAAATATTAATGATTCATATAGGCTTAGCCAATATAATAAAAATGACAATACTACTTAAATTAATTTGCTTATTTGGCATCATACCAATCATACTACCAAAACTTTTTAATAGAGCTAAAAAAATCATAACAAAAACTTTTTCTGAAAGAACAAAAGACTTTAATCTTACCAGATCTCAAACTGTGCTATAAAGAAGTAATTATCAAAACAATCCGATATCAGCTAAGAAATACAGTGGTAGAACAGTAGAATAGATTAGGTACACAATACATTACAGTAAAAGAATAACCTAATATATGTTAAACCCGAAGAGCCAAGTTTTTGAAACAAGAACTTATTATTTGACATAAACTGCTAGGAAAACTGGAAAACAGTATGGCGGACCCTATGTGTCACATCATATACCAAGGATAAGGTCAAAATGTGTATGTGATTTAAACACAAAGAATAATCTTATAAGTAAATAGGAAAGAATGGAATAGTCTACTTGTTAGATATATGTATAACAGAAGAATTTAGGAAGATATACAGAAGATATAGAAATCATTACAAAATGTAAAATAGATAATTTTGATTACATAAAAAGTAAAAAGGGTTTGCATAACAAAACCAGAATTAGACAGAAAGAAGATAACTGACAGAAAATTTTACAAGTATCTCTGCTAAAAGCCTTATTTCACAAATATATAAAGAAATGAGTCAAATTTATAAGAATACAAATATTCTCCTGGATGTTCCTGGGCGAGTCACTTATTCTTGTTTACCTCAATTTCTTCATCTATAAAATGAGGTGGAGAAGGAAATGGCAAACCACTCTAGTCTCTGCCAAATAAATTCCAAATGAGGTCATGAAGAGTCAGGCATGACTGAAAATAACTGAACTGTATGTATAAACCAGGTATTCCATTATACAACAGAATTAGTAATAATTCAATTCAGAAATAGATTCAGGCTCAATGAAGGGAAGAATTTGTATTGAGTTGCCCTTTGTCCATCATTCACTCATTCCATATATTCTTTCATTCATTCACTATTTTTTGCCCTTAATATCTTCATCCATTCATTCTTTGTTTCAGCAACTATTTATGATTACATGAACATCACTGTGGCGAGTCATAGGACAATAAAATCGATTGAATATAACCTCCTTACTTGTAGGGATTATTTTTTTTTTCATTTTATCTGAATTTCCAGTGCCTAGCAGTGCCTGAAACACAGTAGTTGCTTAATAAGTATTTGTTGATTGATTAATTGATTTCAAGCTGGAAGGACATTAGAGGTCAAATAATCCAGCTCTCAATTTTACAGAAGAGTAAACAGGCTCAGAGAAATGAAATGATGTCCCAGGGTCATTTACCTTATTGGATGCTACTATAGAGCTGAAAGGGATTGTAAAGGTTAACTAGCCCAATCTCCTTCCATTTGATTTCAGAAGAAACTGAGGTTCAGAGAGTTAAAATTACTTATAGAATGATGATCTTAGCTAATGTTTATATGGTTCATTAAAATTTGCAAAGGACTTTACAAATGTATCTTAGTTATTCTCATGGCAACTTTGGGTAGTAAGCAGAATTGTTATTCCCCATTTTATAGATGAGAAAATTGAGGCTGAGAAACTGACTCTTCCCAGGGACACATAACTTCAGAGTATTTGAGGCAGGAAGTAGACCCATACCTTCCTGACTCCAAGTCCGGGGCTCTATCCATTGTGTCATCTTGCTCTCTGATGTGATATGAAATGAGATGACATGACATGACATGACATGGTAGGCAGCTGAGTGTTGTCATAGTACATAGAGGATCAGACCTGGAGTCAGAAAGATTCACTTTCCTGAGTTCAAATTTGACCTCAATAAGTAGTTATGGCAAGTTGCTTCACCCCATTTGCCTCAATTTCCTCATCTGTCAAATGAACCGGAGAAAGAAAAGGCAAACCACTCTAGTATCTCAGCCAAGAAAACCTTAAGAAGTATCACAGAGTCAAACACAATTGAAAAATGGCTCACCGCCATATTGCTCACAGCAAAAGATAGGTCATTATGATGCGATATGACATATAGAGATAAAAGGAGCTTAGAGAGGTCCCCGAATCTAAATTCTTCCATTTTATAGAGGAAACTGAAGCTCGAAATTTGGTGATTAAATTACCTATCAGATGTCGCACAAGTAGTGAAGGAAAGATTTGAACCCAAGCCCTCTGACTACATACTAGCACTATATCTGCTATACTAAGATGCTTCCTCTTAAAATGTGGAACCTAGGGAATGGATATCCATTTACAAAATGAACACTGAAACCAGGGGAGTTCAAAAACTTCCCTACTAAGACCTTGACCCCAGTTAGCCTGGCATCCAGCTAATGACTTGTCAAGGCTCTAGAAATATTCCTTTCTCTTTACTTAATTGGATTAAATTGTGATGGGGGTGGGGATTTTTTCTCTTAATTTTTCTGTAGCCATCTTTCTTTTGCATCAGGCAGCTTCCTCCCTGTTGCTTATCTTATTGAGCTTATGACCTACCCATCATCATTGTAGATCAAGTCTCAAATAACATTCCTCTCTTCACAACTCTGTTCTTCCCATCCCCAACCCACTCCATGCATGGGGCTAGCTCCATGGCTCCCTTAATTAAATTCTCTTATCTCATTTCCTCAGGAGACCAGAGAAGAGGAGTGCATTGGGATACACTGAGGTCCTTGGAGAATGAGCTTCAAAAGTACTCCTGAAGTCATCACCTTTTCTAGACTACCTTTCTTTTTTTGGCATGAGCCACTAGGTTTCATTAGAGGTGCCACAAACGAGAAGGATAAAGTAGAACATTCAAAGAAGAGAGCAGCTGGTTTGTACCAACTATGAAGAGCTGGTTGTTAAAATTTTCAGCGACAGCATTTAATCTCAGAAAATTGCCAAAATAGTATAAATCAAAGCACAATTTAGTGTTTTAATTGATTATCTTCATTTTAAAAAGTGATGAGAGAAAATATTAGGTTAAAATTATGTTTGTCAGATATGTGTATGTGCGTATATACATACATGTGTGTTTTAAAAAGCTGATTGTTAAATACCTACCAATCCAAAAAAAAAAAATACCTACCAATCCATTACTAGAAAAGAGGAACCAAAACACTAGGAAACAGGGAAGATATGAAATTGCATCCCTTTTGATTGTTCTTCAGTCATGTCTGACTCTTCTTGACCCCATTTGGGGTTTTCTTGGCAGAGATAAGGAATGGTTTGCCATTTGCTTCTCCAGCCCATTTTACAGATGAGAACACTAAGGCAAACAAGGCAAAGTGATCTGTTCAAAGTCACACAACTGGGAAATATTTGAGGCCACATTTGAACTAATGAAGTTTTCCAAACTTGGTATTCTATCCATTGTGCACCAAACTGCACAGAGATGTATTTGAACACCTCTTCCAAAGATTGCCTAGAACTTTTCAAGCAGCTATTATGCATCAGACACCAAGAATGCAAAGACAGAAGTGAAACATTTCCTGCCACCAAGAAAGACATTCTAATAGGAGAGACTACACATACTTCTATAGGAATATACAAATCTCACACAAGATAACCATAACAGACCCGTGTCTTCACCCCCTCTCAAGGTTAAGGAAGGTCTTAAGAACCTTAAAGGCAGGCAGGCAAAGGAAGTCATTGAAACAGAGGCATGGAAGACAATCCAAGTAACAACATACAGAATTGATTGGATACTGATGTCTATAGACATAAGCCCACTAAATTATGCAAAATTCTTGATAAATACCCACTAATTTGGCCATCACAACAGCTCTGTGGGGGAGATACTTTGAGTACTTTAACTCATTTTACAGATGAACAATATGAGATTCAAACCAGTTAATTTATTTGTCCGTGGAGATACAATAAACATCCAAAGTGCTCTAAGTCAAGGTTTTTCCTGTTCCAGTCAGAACTTGATACACTAAATGGCACCTTGTAGGAGGGAGAAAAAATGTTGAATTTAGAGGTTTGTAATCTTTTTTTGTGCCATGGACCACTTTGGTAGTTTTGTGAAGCCTATGGTTGAATACTTTCTTAAAATGTTTAAATGGATAAAATGAAATACAAAATGAAATACAAATGACACAAAATATGTCAAAAACATAATCGTCAAAGTAAAACAATTTCATTAACCCCAGTTGAAAAGCCTTGATTTAATGGGGAAAGAGGGAAGGAAAAGGAATAATCATTCATATAGTACCTATTCTAATCCAAGCAGTATTTTAAGCACTTTTTACAAATATGTCATTCAAACCTCAAAGCAGCTATGAGATGGAGGTGCTATTATCTTCATTTTATAGTTGATAAAACTGAGGCAAACAGAAGTGATTCTTCCAGGATCATAAAGCTAGCACACACCTAAGGATGGATTTTAATTCAGTTCTTTTTGACTCCAGATCCAGCATTAGTAGATAATGAAGAAACAACATAGCTGAAATTGGCATAATATGGGTTCAAAACTAGATGCTATTATTTCTGCTTGCTTTCCCTCTTTCCACTTTTCAAGTCATCTGCTACACAGCTATCAAACTGGTATTCCTAAATCACTGCTTATATCATATAACTCCTCTTCTCAGGAAGCTTCAATGACTCCTTATTACCTCTGGAATCCAAATCTAAATTTCTGTTTACCTTTAAAAGTCATTCACAATTTGTCTCCAATGTCTTCAATTTGCTTTTCCAGATTAATTGCTTATTATTCCTCCTCAAGTACTCTAGATTCTACTCAAATTGGTATACTCTGTGCCATTTTATTTCTTATGTCCCTGGGTCTCTCCCCTATGAAGTGAAAAATTTCCCTCCCATGCCCCACATCTTGGAACTCCTAATTTCTTTCTAGACTCAGTTTCCATTATATCCTATAAGTAATCATTTTTGTACTTCTTCACTATCTGTTATACACAAACACACACACACACACACACACCATACACAATTTCTCAAAATTTTTATTTGCATTTTGTTTATATATGCTGTATTTAATTATCTGTATAGCTGTTTTCTTCTTGTAGAAAGTAAACTCCTTAGGGATAGGGGCCGTCCTATTTGGTATCTCTGAACAGTGTCTGCCTCCCCTTCCAGTAAGCAACTCATAAATGCTTATGGAGTTCAATTAGCTGTGTGATCATTCCAAGCAAGTCACAACTTTTCTGGATTTCAGTTTCCTCATCTGTCAAATGGACTAAATGATCTCTAAGGTTAATTCAATTGAGGTTAGCAAGCATTTGTGTTTTCTGAGCTAGGTAGTGAGGACACAGTACCTGCCCTGCCCTCAAAGAACTTAAATTCTCCTGGAGGGAAACCATAAGCAAAAAGAGCATGAGGTTCAATTTCGAGGTTAGTGGTTTGTTCCCTTTGCTAAATGGCTAATATTTTGAGAGTCAATTATCAGTCAGTTTTTCAGCCTGATAAATGAAGCCCTGAACACTGACTGAGTCAGTCACTCCTGACAGTTCAAAGACCCCATTTAAGGTTTTCTTGGCAAAGATACTAGAGTATTTTGGTATTTCCATCTCCAATTCATTTTACAGATAAGGAAACGTCAGCATCAGTGGGATGAAGTACTTTGCTCAGGGTCACCCAGCTAGTAAATATCTGAGGCTAGATTTGAACTCAGAAAGATAGGTCTTCCTCACTCCACTATGGCTCTCTAGACACTATTGCACCATCTAGCTGCCGAGTCGGAAAGACCTAGTTTAAAATCCTACTTCAGATATTTAGTACTAGTTGAATCATCCTAGACAAGTCAGTTAATGTCTCTGTCTCAGTTTCCTTATCTGTAAAATAAATCTATAAAATAAAGGTGCTATTCCTGAGCATTTGTCAGGTCTTTTTCAACTCTCAATAACTCTCCATCCTCTAGAATGCCTTTCTGATGCTCCCAGATCCCAATGACTTTCTCCTTCAAATTACCTTTCTTCACTGTTTCTTGTGTGGCTCTAGTAATTCCTATGTTGTCCCTCACCTTGGAATATGCATTCCTTGAGAGCAAAGCCTTTGCTTTCCTTGTTTATTTTTTAAATATCTCTAAGCATTTAACACAATAAGAATAAGAAGTTAATAAATGTTTATAAACTGACCAATGTTGATTGACTAACTGATCCTAAAATAGTACCAACAACTAATTAGTACCAGCATATAAATGACAACTATTCCTTCTGCCTTTAAGAGGCTTTCTAAAGAAACAGAGTAGGTAGCTAGGTGGGGCCATAGTGAATAGAGCTACAGACCTGGATTAAGGAATACTCGTCCTCCTGACTTCAAATCTGAACACAGACACTTTCTAGCTGTGTGAGCCTGGGAAAATCACTCTACCATTTGCCTTAGTTTCCTTCTCTATAAAATAAGCTGGAGAAGAAAATGCCAAACCACTTTGTTAAGAAAGCTTCAAATGGGGTCACAGAGAGTTGGATACACTGAAAAAAAAAAACTCAACAAAAATGTCATGGAATAATAGATCTAGGACTAGAGCCTTCAAGGCCCTCCAGTCCAAACTGGGTGGTGTTAATGGTGGTGGGGTGTGACTTGCCCAGGATCACAAGGGTAGTAAGTGGGAAGGCTGAAATTCTCACTCTAAATCCTGCACATTTTCAACTCTATTCATATCTCCCCAGTCCAGAAGGGAGGTATTCAGACACAGGAATGATGGCTATCCAAACCGAGGGAAATAGAGCCAAAGGCAGCAGGACCCTGCCTAAAATTCAGATCCTTTTTGAACACTGCAGACATTTTCATCCTTTCAGAACCCTAATTGGTCTAAGCCCCTCACTCCTTCCTGGCTGGGGATGGAGTTCTGCTGCTCTCGGGAAGAAAAAAAAAATGGTGGCTGTTGTTGGAAAAATCAGCGACATGGAATAGATATTAATGTTGGCAATGGGGGGCCTGGGGAGGGGGGGGAAACTATTAAAATTCTGTAGTCTTGAAAAATATATGTCTAAAATAAGACTAATGAGACATTTACTGGGGCTGTTGAATTACATTAATGACCCTTCAGAGGCCCAAATCACAGAAGGCTTTTACAGTAATTACCAAGCTAATGATCAGCAGTGACATCATTGAAGACTAAATGTGAGTCTTGTTTTGGACGCAGTTTCAAAGGCTGGGCTTCTTTGGCGGCTGCAGAGATTGGAGGATGGGGAGGGGGGAGGGAATGTTTCAATGTGAGCCCCCTCCCCTCCTCTCCCCTCCAGTTTGCTGGGCTCAGCTCCCCTGGCTGCCAAGTCCCACATTCCTGGACTTGGGAAGGAGGCCTCTGGGACCACGCACTGTGAGCTGCAATTTGTCAGCATGGTAGGAATGAAGGGTCTAGGGAAGGCCAGGGGTTGGGGAGGACATCATCTGGGGAGTCCAGGGCCTTTCTCTGTAGACTCCCAGAAAGTCTATAATAAACTGTGATTTATTAACTTCCAATCCCTCCCGAAGCCACCCAGAGCTGCTTAACCTCGGGCCAGCATTTAGCTGGTGCTCAGGATCCTAAGTGCTATAGAGCGTGGAGAGAGATCTTGGTGGGATCCAGCTGGACCTCCCAGACCTGCTGGCTACCCCTATTCTCCCAGCTCCAGCTTCCTCATTTGACCCCCTCCTCTCCAGGTTAGCCTTGCCTGCCTGTTTCATTCCCATGGCACTCAAAACCGACTTTGTATTAATATTCAATGTCTTCGCTGAGTTCAAACCTCCCCTTGACCTATCGATTGTAACGTACCCTTTAAAGAATCAGATAATCTCTCATGGGGAAATCTTCCTGGGCCCATCATAGTATTTTAGATTTAAAGCAGGATAGGGCCTCAGGGACCATATAGTCACCCCCCCCCCAATTTTGTCAGTGCTTAGCCTATAGTAAGTGCTTTAAAAAAATCTGTTAATTTGCTAGATGAAGAAAATGAGGTCCAAATAGCTTAGGTGATTTCTCCAAAGTCACTTTAGGTAGCCTGTGGTACAAATAGTATCCAAGTTCATTTCTCCTACATGGTACTGCCTTCATTTGTAAGTCACTTAAATTCCCCGACCTCAGTTTCCTTATTGGTCAAATGGGGGAGTGCGATTAGTTGGCAATTTTTGTTCTCTCCCAGCTGTAATTTTTTTATTCCATGATTCTGTGTATAAATCCTCATTGAGGAAAAATCTAATTTCATATCATTAGGTTCCTACACTAGTGTTCTTTCCATTGTAAGATATTGGTTCCAAAGGTCACCTAGTTCTGGAATAAAAAAGAAACCTGGTGGAGGTTTGGGGGTTTAGAGAAAAGAGAAGGTACATACAAACACTGCTTTCAACTCTTTCAAGGAGAGAAGCCATTGTGGATGGTGGTCCTTCCTTTTTGAAAAGGACCAATGACATATCTTGCAAATGAATTTAATGGAAATGAGGCAGGATTACACAGAGTCATCAGTCTCACTTTCTCTTCTAGAATCATCAAAGTCCAATGGCAGGACAAAAATCATTACTGGTGATGGTTCAGGGTGCAAGGGATGGCCTTGGTATCTTGATATCTGACCAGACTTTAAGCGTTCCAAAGAACCTCCTTCATGGCCATTGGAGAGAAGCCAATATATAACAATCTCTACTCCATAATAAGGAACTCATTATTTACTGAATAGTCTATCCCACTTCTGAACAGCTCTACTTATTAATGATTTAAGAATTGCATTGTTCTGATTCTTCATGGCTCTGATTTGGGATTTTCCTTCTTCTCTCTCTGATTGGAGAACTAGAAGATGGAGAATCAAATTCCTCCCAATGTCTTTCTTTATAGAAAATTGAAATTGGACTTTTTGACTCACCCCATTATACCCGCTACTCTATCTGGTTTCAGCTCCACAGAACAAATTATGCCCCAAGTCTCTGTCAGATATATACCTCTTAGGTTCTTACCTATATTTTCCTGTTTATTTTTTTAAATTCTCTCTCTGTCCCCCATTAGATGGTAAGCTCTTTGAAGGAAGGGATTATCTTTCTTTTTTATTAATTGTATCCTTAATACTTAGTACAGTTCCTGGCACATAGGAGACTCAGAATAAATGTTTATTAGATTGAATTGGGGTCCAGAGCAGTACCTTACAGATAACTAGGAGACACAATGAATAGAATGCAGAACCTGAAGTCAGGAAAAACTGAGTTCAAATCCATCCTCAGTCATATACTAGCTGTGTGATCCCAGTCAAGTTATTTCATCTTTGCTTTTCTCAGCTTCTTCAACTGTAAAAAGGGGGGGGGATGTTAGTATCTTCTTCCCAGAGTTATTATGAGGATGAAATGAGATAATAGTTGTAAAGCTCTTAGCATAATGTCAGATACATAATAAGTACTTAATAAATGATTGTCCTTTTTTCCTTCTGCACACATTAAGTTCTTTATTCCATCAATCAAGTAACTACTACATACCTGTCACTTTGCTAGGCCCTGGGTTATAAATATAAAAATGAGATAGTCCCTGTATAACGAACTATATAAGGTGTCCCAAAACTCTTGGACACATTGTATATATTGCAGATTTGGTGTCCAGGGAATGACATTTTGCTTTAAGTCTGGACTTATAGCTCCATTTGCAGACAGAGATTGCGTCAGACACTATATTTACACATCTATCCCCTCACACAAGGCATATAATAAGTGCTTAATAAGTGCTTATTGATTAGTTGATAGGCACTCATAAGGTAGCCCATTGTCCTGTGTTTTGTAGTAGCACTGTAAGTAGCACTTAATAATTTAAGAATTGCATTGTTCTGATTCTTCATGGCTCCAATTTGGGATTTCCCTTCTTCTCTCTCTGATTGGAGGGCTAGAAGATGGAGAATCGAATTCCTCCCAATGCCTTTCTTTATAGAAAATTGAAATTGGACTTTTTGACTCACCCCATTATCCCTGCTACTCTATCTGGTTTCAGCTCCACAGAACAAATTATGCCCTAAGTCTCTGTCAGAGATACATAGTAGTAATGGTAATGGTGATTATTATTCCCAGAGCAAGAAATGAAAAGCTGGGGACAGGGGATTGTGACAGGACTACATAGCCCACTTCTGGGTTACCTTACTCCATTTCCCTGATCCCCTTCTTCTTCTTTGGTAAAACTGACATAGTCATTTTGAACCAGCCTAATCCATAGCCTGGTTTGCAAAGGCCTGGAACCTCAGGGTTAGGAGGGGCTACATAACCCGGAACCCAACATCTTATCAAATGGTCCTCCAGCCTCTTCCTGAAGATTTTCAAGGAGGGAGGAGCCCTGCCCTCTAAGGCAGTCCATGCCATCTTTTATGACATTTTCTCTTTGGTCTGGATTGCTTTCTATTTTTTTCTGACTTCGATTCTAATTTGTCTCTGTAACTTTTCTCCATTGCTCTGATCTGGCTCTTCTTGGGGCAATAGAAAAAAAAAATCTAATCATTTTTATAAATGACAATCCTGGCAGATATACCTGAAGACACTTATCATCACCAAGCACCACACCAGATTTACTATTTGTTAAACCCAGCAGTCCCAATTTCTTCAACCCATCCTTATATGGCATGATCTTGAGGCCCTTCACCATTTAGATTGCCTTTCTCTGGCTTCACTCCAATTTATGAATGTCCTTCCTAAAATGTGGCACCTCATCCGAAGACATAATAACGCCCAATGTGTCCTACCCCATATAATCTACATTCTACACACCCAAGAAAACTCTTCATCATGGAAGTGCATCCCACCTCTGGACATGGCACACACCGGAAGTTCCTTCCAGCCCTTGTGGTGTCTCCTTCTGATTGGATAATTCATCTTAGAACTTCCATCCAAGGAGGGCACCCAAGTCAGTCATGTGTCATCCCTATCCAAGTTGCACTCTGGACTTTCTTATGCCCTCTCCCTTTTTAGTGCCTTTTGGCACTAAAATTAGAATAAGCTCCTTGAAAGCAAGAACCGTCTTTCCATTTGCATTGTAACAATAATAGGTAATATTTCCACAATGTTTACTATGTACCAGGTGGTGTACTAAGCTATTTGCAATTATTTTCTCATGTGATCCTCACAATAACCCAAGGAAATAAAATATTATTATGATCCTTATTTTACAGATGAGGAAACTGAGAAAAACAACAATTAAGTGACTTAAGCATGGTCACACAACTAGTAAGTTTCTGAGGCAGGATTTGAATTCAGATATTCCTGATTTCAAGTCCTATATTCTATTTATTCCATTCACCATCTAACTGTTAATCACAAAAACTCTTCCCTGATAATGAGTTAGTTGATGGATATGGGTAGAATATACTATTATCAGAAAGCACCAAAGATGTTCAGTTACAGAAGAACTCAGAGGTTTGAACTTCTTCCTTCCTCTGATAGCTACCATCTAGAAGTCCTTCTGAACTCCTTCAAACTCAGATCAAATACACACGTCTACATGGAATCAGGTAGCATCATAAGAAGTATATTGGGTTTGGCATCCAAGAATCTGGGTTTAATTTTGAGTCTTCATCTCTCCAACTGTGGAACTTTGGATACCTCACTTATCTTTTTTGTATCTCAGTTTCTCGATCTTTAATTGCGAGATAAGAATGCTTGTTCTACCCAAGTTCCATAGTATTTTTGTCAAAAACTGGAGGGCACTCTGATACTTTTAAGCTGTTATAGAAATCTGAGTTCTATTATCTTTTTTTTCCAGATCTATTTTTATTTAAAGAAATTGAATAAGCAAAAAAGAAAAAATATAAAACAAAATAGAATATTATCATGTGTCCATCAGAACATTAGGGAGTATTCAAAATATATAACAACAAATACCATTTTTAGAAAAAAATATATATGTATATATATATATTAGTAGAAGAAATTATATTGAGTGTCCATTTTTCTTTAAATTGGTCTTTTGTTCTCTGCTGAGCACCTTATTTACTTTATTCTTCCCCCCTTCATCCCTGTCACACCCCCCTAAGCAGACTAGAGTTAAGAAAGGATATATTTATATATACATATGTAGATATATACATATACACATATAGACACACTTATATGTCCCTTTCATGCCCATCCTCCAGCAAGCTACAGTTATGAAAAGATAAATTTATGTATAGATATGTAGATATATACATACATAGGTAGACTCACACATGCATATCTTACATACACACATGTATTTTCTATCCCTACTGATTTATTAAATTCTGCTCCATGACTTGGCTATTACTTAACCTCCTTCCACTCAGGGATCCTTCCTTGGTCTTTTCCCCTACACTTTGCTTCCCCATCCATCTATACCTCCCCTTATTTTTTCATAGATTTTGGAGGGTGCTATAACTTTCATGGTATATATGTAGTTTTGGCTATTGAACCCATGCCCGATATGAGTAGGTTTTCAGAACTACGAACCCTCCTCTTCCCTCTAATGCCTCTGAGTCTATTCTTCCTCTGAACCTCATTCATATAACATGATTACTATTTTTCCTTTACTCTACCAGTCTTTCTTTTGACTTACCCTATTGTTGATGTAAAATTTAAACAAAAAGTATACATTTTCCATGTAGAAAAAAATTATCAATTTATTCATTTTAATTTTTTTTGTTTGTCCCTGATGAATTCCTTAAAATTGCTCTTTAATATTGGTTCTTCTGTGTTAAATTTTCTGTTAAGTTAGGGTTTGGTTGATAGAATGTCACAAAAATCTGCAGTTTTGTTGAATGTCCATTTTTCTCATTGAAAATTACATATAATTATAGAGATCTATAAAATTATAGATAATTATAGATAAATTATAGATGATTTTTGGCCACAAGTCTAGTTCTTTTGCTTATCTGTAGAAATGATTCCAAGACCTGAAATCTTTTCTTGTAGCTGCTGATAAGTCTTGTTCAATTCTAATTGTAACTCCAGTTTATTTGAATTGTTTTTTTTTCTTGTTTCTTGCAAAATTTTCTCTTTGATCTGAGCATTTCAAAATTTGGCAATAATAGTCTTATGTGTTCTGCACAAAAGATCTCTTTGAGTTACTGATCACTGATTTTTTTTCCATTTCTACTTTTCCCTCATGTTTTATCACTCTAGGACAAATTTCTATGATTATTTCCTGCATTATTGTGTCAAGGTTCTCTTTTTGGTCACAACTTTCTGGCAGTCCAATGACTCTTATATTTTCTCTTCTTGATCTGTTCTCCAGATTTGTTGATTTTCTTAGGAGATCTTTCACATTCTGTTCGATTTTCTCATTTTTAATAATCTGTTTTGTTCTTGGTCTCTCATAGCTTTATTGGCTTCCCCTAGCCCACTTCTAATTTTCAAAGAGTTATTTTCAACTTTGAGAGTCTGTAGCTCCTTTTCTAATTGGTTATCTTTTTTCATAATCTTGATTTTTTTTGGATAGTCAATTTTTTCTTTAGTTTTTCATCAATATCTCTCATTTGATTTTTGAATTCTTTTTTGAGTTCTTCTATAAATTATCTCTGGACAGGGAGCCATTTCACATTATTCTTGAGGTAGAAGCTTTTATTTACTAAAGTATCCTCCTCTGAAGATGAATCCTGGTTTTCCCTGTTCCCATATGTTTCAATGGTAGGGTTCTTTCTTTTTTACTGGTTCATTTTTTTTAAAATGAGGAATTAGTGCAAGGATTGTGGGCTAGCAGGACAGGGGCGGGTTGCCTCCAGCTTCCCTTCAGCTCTCCACTTTGACCAGCAACCCCGAACCAACAGCTCCACCTTCCTGCAAGTGCCCATAGTCAGCAGTATCCTTGCCCCTCTGCTTCTGCACTCATCAAGTCCTGGTTCCTTTTTGTCCAGGCTATGCACAGCTGGGCCTGGTGTTTCCAATCAGCTGAAGTTCACTCTATCTTCAGGGACTCAAATCCAGACTCAACAAACAGTTTGGGAGGTGAAAATCTCTGGAGTTTATGCTGTGCCTTCAGCCACAACTAGTTAGCCTCAAGGGATCCACATTTAATGCTTCTTTGGAGCTAGCCTGAAGGTATTTTCACCTCTGCAGGTCAATCCCAGACTGGGGTCTTTCTTCAGATCTTGTCAGTTCTGCCCCAATTCTTCTTGGTTTTTCAACAGTCTATGTTCATCCTGATGCACAAATTTGTTCTGTTTGTGGAGGAAATAGGGACAGCTTGAAATTTATCAACCTACTCCACCATCTTCCCAGAATCCTCCCCCTTGAGTTCTATTATCATTCGTTCTTGAAAACAGAGACTGGCTCTGACCTCTTAATAGTTGTATGAACTTATAGCACTCTCTTTTTCCTCTGTGGGTCTCAATTTCCTCCTCTGGACAGATGGACCAAAGAAAATGGAGAAAGATAGTCTTTAAGGTAGAAAGACATGGATTCAAGACTCACCAATGTTATGTGGGTAAGTCAAAATCTCTAATCTTGGCAACTTTTTAAGGCTATAAATTACACAGAAGGTATGAACCTTCATTTGTAGGAGTTTCTTCACCTGGGAATTCTTTGAATAAATGAAATCATAGCTCCTTTCTAGTTTACCTAGACTTTATCCAAATATTTGATGAAGTTTTATAGTAATGTACCCAAGAGATTTTTGATTGGGCCTATGTTGTTTAACATTTTAAAATCTATTTTATCCTTGATTTAAAAAAAAGAAATATATGGGATGTGTATCAAAGTGGCAAATGTCAAAAAGTTGTGAAGGAGTTAGGATTTAGGATCCCAGAAAGCTTTGAAGGACTAGAAAATTTATCTGAATATAGAAAAATTAAATAAAATATACATAAGTGAAAAATGTTATACCTAGCTTCCAAAATAATCGATTTTAGAAATCCAAGATGGTGGAGGCAGGACTAGACAGCAATCCATCTAAAAGAGATCTGGAGGTTTTGGTGAATGATACATTCAATGAGGAAGTCATAGAATCATAGCTTCCAAAGGTTATATAGTCCAACACAACAGATGAAGAAACTGAAGCTTGTTCTGTTTGGCCACAGAGGGCGGAACTAGGAATATTAGGAGTTGGTTGAGTCTTATGAGTCCTGGACCATAATGGCATGGACTGCCTCTGAGTTGCCTTTCATTAAAAGTCTTAAAATAAAGAGATATTTTGTAGAGCAGTCTGACCCAAGGTCTCTGTCTTATTTTCATATGGCTGTTTGTATGTTGTCTCCCTATTACACTGTGAACTCCTTGAGAAAAAGAACAGTTTTTTTTTCCTTTCTTTGCATCCCTAGAACTAAGCACCATCGCTGACACATAGTAAGTGTTTAATAAAGGCCAGCTGACTTGTCTTTTTTTAAAGAAAGAACATCTTTCTCAGTTGAATTAAATGTATTTCAATTATTTACTGTACATGGATATAGAGCTGGCCCTGAAGCTGGGAAAACTTCAGTTCAAATCCAACCTATGATACTGGCAAATCACAAAAGCTCTTTGAGCCATAATGCAATTCAAGGAGAATTTGTTTATTCCATACATTTTATGCGACAGATATGCTTGATACTAAGGAAATCAAAACAAAAATGGACTTGTAATGAGAGACTAAAGAAGCTGTGGTACAGTGCAGAGAAAGCTTGTCTGAGCCAGGAAGACTTGAATTCAGATTCTGACATATCCTAGCTTGGTGATCCTGGTCAGGTCTCTTAATTTTCCATTTTCCTAGGGAACTCGGCAAGAGAAGGTTCTTAATTGCATTGGGAGGGAAATAAAGAAGGAAGAAAAGAGGAAAGGGAAGGGAAGGGAAGCATTATTTTCTTTATCACTTACTATGAACTAGGAGCTATACTAAATGACTGATACAAATACAAGCAAAATGAAGAATAGTCCCTGCCATCAAGAAATTTGCAGTCTAACAGAGAAGACAGTGCACAAAAGGGAACAAAAAGTGGGAGATGAAAGTACCAGCTCAGAAATATGGTTCTCTGACCAGAAAGTCAGAGATAGAAGGAGAATACCCACTGGTTGTTTTGAGCCCCTCCATAAAATTAATCCACCAGTGAGAGAAAGGAATGGATTTGGTGGAAGGATATTACAGGGTGAGAAGGCTACATGGCCAATTGTATGTTCCAAACTGAGGAAATCCCACATACTGAAGGAAGTGTCGCAAGGAGCAAGGAGCTGAGACATAGTTTTAAGTCTGAAAAGCCAGGAGCAGAGTTAGAAGAGGGATTCAATTGGGAGAAGTTTCTCATTCCAAGTCTCCACAGGACCAATTAGGAGCTATTAGGAGTCCTATAGTATACCTGACACTGTTTCTAAATAGGGAAAACAACAGTAATAATTACCCAATTGATACCAGTCCCATTTCTTGCCCCAGTGTTTTCCACCTATACAAGCTGCAAGCATTAGCAAACTTTCTTTATTTTTTTAATATTTACTTTTGAAATACATGCAAAGATAATTTTCAACATTTACTCTTGCAAAACCTTGTGTTACAATTTTTTCCCTCCCTTCCTCCCACCCTCTCCCCTAGACAGCAAGTAATCCAATGTATGTTAAATATGTGTTATTCTTCTATACATATTTCCATAATTAGCATGCTGCACAAGAAAACTCAGATCAAAAGAAAAAAAAATCAGATAAAGAGTGAAAAATGAGAAAATACAAAAAGTACACAAACAACAACAAAAAATGGTGAAAATACCATGTTGTGATCCACATTCAGTCCCCTCTCTGGATGCAGATAGCTCTCTCCATCACAAGTCTATTGGAATTGGCCTGAACAACTTCATTGTTGAAAAGGGTCAAGTCCTTCAGAGTTGGTCAGAGTATAATCCTGTTTCTGTGCACAATATTTGTTCTCTTGGTTTCACTCACTTCTCTCAGCATCAAATCTTTCTGAAACCATCCTATTGATCATCTCTTATAGAACAATAATGGTCCATTACATTCATATACTAAAAGTTATTCAGCCATTGCCCAACTTACAGGGATGCACTCAATTTTCAGTTCCTTACCACTACAAAAAAGAGCTGCCATAAACATTTTTTGTACATGGAGGTCTTTCTTCCTTTTTTATGATTTTTTTGGTACCAGTAGAGACACTTCTGGATCAAAGAGTATATACAGTTTGATAACCCTTTGAATATAGTTCCAAATTTCTCTCCAGAATGGTTGGATCAGTGCACAACTCCACCAATAATCTGTATCCCAGTTTTCCCACATCCCCTCCAATATTTATCATAATCTTTTCCTGTCGTTTTAGTCAATCTGAGTGGTTTGTAGTGTTACCTCAGAGTTGTATTAATTTGCATTTCTCTGATCAATAGTAATTTAGAGCATTTTTTATTATGATTAGAAATGGTTTTGATTTCTTCATCTGAAAATGATCTATTCATATCTATTAGCCATTTATCAATTGGAGAATGGTTTGTATTCTTATAAATTTGTGTCAATTCTCTATATATTTTAGAAATGAGGCCTTTATCAGAATCCTTGGATATAATTTTTCCCCAGTTTTCTGCTTTCCTTCTAATCTTGTTTTCATTGCTTTTGTTTGTACAAAATCTTTTTCCTTTGATTTAATCAAAATTATCCATTTCGCATTCCATGATGTTCTCTAGTTCTCCTTTGGCTATAAATTCTTTCCTTCTCTGCAGACCTGAGAGGTACACTATCCTTTGTTCTTTTAATTTGCTTGTAGTATCATTTTTTATGTCTAAATCATGAACCTAGTTTGACCTTATCTTGGTACATGGTATTAGGTGTTGGTTAATGCCTAGTTTCTGCCATACTATTTTCCAATTTTTCCAGCAATTTTAGTCAAATAGTAAGTTCTTATAGCAAAAGCAGGGTTTATCAAATGCTAGAATACTATAGTCATTGACCATTGTTTTTTGTGAATCCAACCTATTCAACTGATCAACTACACTATTTCTTACCCAGTACCAAATGGTTTTGATGATCACTGCTTTACAATATAGTTTTAGATCTACTACAGTTTGGCCACCTTCAACTGCATTTTTGTTTTCATTGATGCTCTTGAAATTCTTGAACTTTTTGTTCTCACAGAATAACTTTGCTATTATTTTTTTCTAGTTCTATAACATAGTTTCTTGGAAGTTTAATTGGTATGGCACTGAATAAGTAGACAAATTTAGATAGAATTATGATTTTTATTATACTAGCTCAGCCTACCCATGAGCACTTAATATCCCTCCAATTGTTTAGGTCTGACTTTATTTGCATGAAAGTGTTTTATAATTGTATTCATACTGTTAAAACTTTGTCTTGGCAGATAGAACCCCCAAATGTTTTATATTAGCTACAGTTCTTTTAAATAAAATTTCTCTTTGTATATCTTGCTGCTTGACTTTGTTGGTAACATATAGAAATCATCAGCAAACTTTCAAAGAAAAGTGATCTCATTATGAAGATTAAGTGAGATACTATCTACTTTACATACATATACTTTCCATAGCATTCTGCATACCTTTAAGAATTGGAAAATGATAGCTATTATCATCATTATTCACAAAGTAAGAACTGATTTTGCCTTAAATTTATAAAGCATTTCCATCACCATAGATGTGAGGTATTATTACCTCCATTTTTCCCCTTTAGAAGAGGTAACTGACATTTATACCTGCTGTGACTAAGAAATGGACCAACATCATTGGGGAATTATAGTTAGAGCTAGAAGGGTCTTTAGAGGCAATTTAGTAAAAACTCATTTTATAAATGAGAAAATTGAAGTCCAGAATAATTAAGTGACTTTCAAAAATCACATAGATTGGATATAACGAAGCCAGATTTAAAAACTCCTTTCTTCTGATACCAGAGAAACTACCCCAAATGTTCATATGAACTATTTCTGTTCTACCTGTGGCAGAGCACTCCAAGTTTATATTGGTCACATGAGCCACAGTCAGACCCACGGTAACTCGACCCTTACAGAGTGATGTTATTTTGGAACTCTTCAGGTCCAAAGGACAACAACCACTCTTTTCATTGAACTAGGCTGTTTTTACTTCCAATTATACTTGTTGAATTATTAACATTTAAATTCTGGGTAAAAAACATAAGTTAGATAACATGGTGTTGGATTAGCAATACTATATGATGATCAATTATTGGTGGCACCCTTCAGCAATGAGATGAACCAAATCAATTCCAATAGAGCAGTAATGAATTGAACCAGCTATACCCAGCAAAACAACTCTGGGAGATGACTATGAACCACTATGTAGAATTCTCAATCCCTCTATTTTTGTCCACCTGCATTTTTGATTGCCTTCACAGGCTAATTGCATACTATTTCAAAGTCCGATTCTTTTTGTACAGCAAAATAATTGTTTGGACATGTATACATATATTGTATTTAACTTATGCTTTAACATATTTAACATGTATTGGTCAACCTGCCATGTGGGGGAATGGGTGGGGGAAAGGAGGGGAAAAGTTGGAACAAAAGGTTTTGCAATTGTCAATGCTGAAAAATTACCCATGCATATAACTTGGAAATAAAAAGCTATAATTTAAAAAAGTAACCTCAAAAAAAAAAAAAAAAAGGATGGTGTTGGATTGAATTGGAACTGTGTCTAGTCCCCCAGTCCTTGATGCTCTCTTCTTCCAAAGCCTTCAGCTTCATCAGAAACTAGAGAGTTAGTGTTTGGCATTTCTCAGGTGAACCCGGGTAGGAGAAAGATGCTTTTCACCAGTGATGAGGTATAGTCTGGCCAATAAACAGCCAAGGTCAACAATCGTGGTATACTGCCTGTTACCAACATGGAGCCAGTCCTTTCCTTTCATAACTTCATCCGATGTAAACATGTATTATATTTAACATATACTTTAATATATTTACATGTATGAGTCTACCTGCCATCGAAGAGAGGAGGTGGGGGGAAGGAGGGGAAAAGTTAGAACAGAAGGTTTTGTAAGGGTCAGTGCTGAAAAATTACCCATGCATACATCTTGTAAGTAAAAAGCTATAATAATATAAATTAACTTCATCCAGAGCCAAGGGGAATAAATATATTTCCTTCCCATATTTGGAACCTCCTTTGTTCTAGAATAGGTAAGTAGGAGGGGAAAAACTCTGCTTGGGAGTCAAAAGACCAGCATTCAAACCTTGGCTTCCAAATTCATTAGACAGGTGATGACATGTCAGTCACTTCATTTCTCTTAGCTTCAATCTAATCATCAGTAAAATGAAAACCATAATATTTAAGTATGTTTACCTTCCAGGATGGGAGAAAAAAAAAGGTATTTTGAGAACCACTAATGGCTATGAAATGTGAATTAGAATTACATCTCCTATATGATTGGTCCTTCTGTCTTGATCAATCAATCAACAAGCATTTTTTAAGAGAATGTTTCTCATAGGGTTTGGGGCAACTAGATGGCACAGTGGATAGAGTACCATCCTGGTGCCAAGAAAATTCATTTCCCCCGAGTTAAAATCTAATCTCAGACACTTACAAGTTGTGTGATCCTCTGTAAGTCACTTTATCCTGCTTGCCTCAGTTTCCTCATCTATTAAATGAGCTGAAGAAAGAAATGGTAAACTACTTTGCATTGTTGCCAAGAAAACACCAAATGAAGTCATGAAGAGATGGATATGACTTAAAAAACAACTGAACAACATATGCCAGGCACAATGCTAATTATTTTATAATCATTATCTCATTTGATCCTCATAACATTCTAGTGAGATGGGCGCCGTTATGATTATCATTTTATAAATAAGGAAACTAATGCAAACAGAACTGTTAAATGAGTGATAGAGGTAGTAAGAGTCTGAGACTGGATTTGAACTCAGGTTCTAATTCTAGACACAGCATTCTAACTACTACGCCCTCTAACTGATAATAAATGCACAGTAACCACATATTGAATTCTGGACTTGAATCCTATAGTGGAACTTGACATTTGAGTCATAAACAAAACAGGCTTGTGAGAAAATCAGACTATGTTACTCATTTTGAAAGGATGTAGCCACAAATCAAAGAAGCTAAGTAAAGCACTCAAGGTCACACAGCTAGTTGGTGGCAGTCAGAACTTAAACCCTGGCCTTTCCAATCCTAACCTAATGGTCTTTCTGAAGGTGCTATCTCTCTCAACTCTGGTGTACATTTTCTGTGGAGGGGAAGGGATGGGTGGGAAGGAAGACAGTTTGCTTGTTCTATTTTTTAAAAAGAAATCTTGATCTGCGATGAGCACTCACGCAACCCCAAGCCATCTCCACCCTCCCCAGCTCAGTTCCCATCTGTGTAATAACGTCCAAATCTGCCAATCACCTATTAGTGCTGACTCCTGCAAAGATTGATTCCTTCCCAGAACAGAAGAGGCTCAGCTTGCCTCCCCCGCTTCCTCCTCCCCAGCCCAGGGAGCTCTGTTCCAAACTCCTCCTTCCCAGGAGCCACTGGAAACCAGAGCTTTGGGGAATCTATGTGGGACTGGATCCAGACAGTCATTCTGCTCAGAGGGTTAAGACTAGAGTCAGCAATGATCCCCCCTAAATGCTGCAACTCCATTCAGCAGTTTTTCACACTCTGGGTCTGGATTACCCACCACTTTCATCTGCCCATTTTGAAAGCAAACTTGGGAAGCACTTTCTCCCAAAAACTTTCCTTACTCCCACTGTGGTAGCCTGGGGACTTTCACTTGGAGACCTGGTAAAATATTTTGTAATTTTCTATTATACTTATCCTATAACATTCTCTACAATAATTATCAGTATTAATACTAGTTAATGAAAACAGAGATGTTTAGCCTGGAGAAGAAAATACACAGAAAAGAAATGATAAGGAAGCCTTAGACCAACGCAAATCAGGGTTCAAAGCCTGACCTTGACATAGATTGGGTGTGTGACCTTGGACAACTCAGTGTTCTAGTAATTCTAAAATTGGGGTTCTCTTTGTGTTGGATACTCCTTTAGGAATCTGATGAAGCTTCATTTCTCATATAATATATTTAAGTCCATAAAATAATATACATAGGAAAACAATTATAATTGAAATAAAGTTATCAAATTAAAAAAAAAATAAACAAGTTATCAGACCATAGGTTAGGAACCCCTTCCCAAGGCTAAGTTTCAATCAATCAATATTTATTAAGCAACTACTAGGTTCCAGGAATCATGTTCATCTGTGGAGAGGATTATTTTGAGAATATGGGTCAAACATTTCCAACACTTAAACTCAGTGATTCTACCCTAAGCAGATTATAACCTTCATGTAGAGAGATACTGTATCTAAACTTGGTGCATCCTCCGTGACAGTTTTTGGCACCATTGTCAGGAGGCAAATCATTTACAATCTCAATATTGTATCCACTGGCTGCCTACACTGGAAAGAGTACCGACAAAGTCACAGGATCTGGGTTCAAACCTTACCTGAATTGCTTACCAACTGTGGCAGTTGAGGCAAACACATCACCTCCCTGGTCCTCAGTTGCTTCATCTCTAAGAGCATTGGACTAGAAAACTTCAAAGCTCTACAACTAAGTTTATACATATATATATATATACAGCTTATGCCATTACATACTAGGATGGCTATTGTAGTTACAAGGGAAGATTGGATTTCTTCTGCTCGGCCCCAGATAACAGAATTAAGGACAACGAGTAGAACTGATAAAGAAGAAGGCATTCACTTGAAATTAGGAAGAATTTACCAACAAAAAAAAAAAAAAAATCTATACAGAATCAGAATAGGTTGTCTTGAGAAATCCAGCAAAGACTAGATGCCATTTTATCAAAATTGTTTCCAAAAGGGTTCTTAAAAAAAAATGACCTCACTTCCAGTTCTGAAATTCAGCAATTTGGGGACTTTCACCTTGTAGTATTATAGTATTATTAGTATTGTATTAGTATATAGTATATAGTATAGCATAGTATTATTAGTATATTTCACCTTGTAGTATTGTAGTATTATCCCAATAATAAGTAAGCTCTCCAAGGGCAGATCCTATGACTTATCTGAACTTTGTGTCTTCCTCAATACCCAGCACAAGTTTCTGAACATGGGAGACAATTCATGGATGTCCCTCTTTCCTCTGGTTGTTAAACATTCACTGTGTTTGGAGTTGGTGTTGAGTAGGTGCAGAGTTTAGATAGGATGAAATTAGTGTTTGCATTCATGGAGTTTACAAGCATCAATCTTGAATGTTTTATTAAGCATATGCAAGGAGGAAAACAATCCCTGCCCTCAAGAAACTTACATATCATAAAAGGGAGACATCATATGCACATCTAGATTTGAGGGTTCTACTTCCAAGACTTAGAGGAAGGTCCAGATTGAAAAGATAACAGAGATAGTGGATTGTAAGGCAGGCAAGGCATGGTGCATTCTATCTAGTAAAATATAAATCCCTTTCAGACTCTTGAGTGGATCATTTTACACTTTGTAAAGGGTGTGAAACTTGGAAAGGTTTATTTGCATCTGTAGTATGAAATTGTAAATATCTTATCTGCATATGAAAAAGCCAGGAAATCACTGAAAAGTGTCTGAGACAATGAACTCATTCTAGAGGTATAGCAACCAGTCAAAGGATCCCTAGTCTTTCTGAAGGAGTACACTAGTACTCCAATGAGGATTCTCAGTGATCTGGAAGCTAGAAAAAGTAGAACTCATTATTATCCAAGCCAAAAAGAAGTTCAGGGATTCCACTTAACTAAGCCATCCAACTTGGACATCATTCCCAGCAAGGAACAACACAGAGAACATCAAGAGAAGCTTAAATCCTTTGGCACATCTAGTGTCAGAAGTATGAGTTGCCTTGGCCATATGTCTCCCCTGAGTGTGACTCTCCTCTGATCTATTCAATGTATATGGTCCAGGTATATGCACAAGGTATTTTATAACTATATTACTGTTCTTAATGCACCATTTCAATAAATGTCTTTGCTTCCAGTTAATTATGACTTTTGGCTGACTATTGAAAATGAACACATTGATGGGGGCTTGTGAGCCTTGTGAGTTATAATTTTAAGAATAAGGATCTAGAGTATTTTTGGCCTGAGGTGGGATTTAGAAGAATAAGAGATTCACTGTGAATTTGAGAAAAGGGATAAATGCTGAAGGGACTAAGTTTACCAGAGAGAGAGAGAGAGAGAGAGAGAGAGAGAGAGAGAGAGAGACAGAGAGAGACAGAGAGACACAGAGAGACAGAGAGACAGAGACAGATGGACAGACACAAAGAGGAAGAGGAAGAAGAAGAGGAGGAGGAGGAGGAGGAGGAAGAAGAAGAAGAAGAGGAGGAGGAGGAGGAGGAAGAAGAAGAAGAGGAGGAGGAAGAAGAGGAGGAGGAGGAGGAGAAGGTTCAAGAAGACATATCAAAAAAACAGAACTTATACTTAAATTTGAAATATATGAATCAAGTCCACTGCCCAAAGAATTATAGAATGCTAGAGCTAAAAGGGACCTTAGAGGTTATCTAGTAGAATCTCCTCATTTTACAGATTAAAGAAACTGAGACTTAGGGAGAGAGACAGCATTGTACAATGGAAAGAGCACTGTTGAGTCAGATGACCTGGATTCAAATCCATCTTTCATGAATCTTTGTGACTTTATAGGAGTTACAACGTCTTTTGGGTTTAGTTTTATTTTCTATAAAATGAGGGTATTAAACTAGATGCTTTACAAGATCTTTTCCATGTCTACATCTGTGATCCATGCCCAAGGATGCATTGTTGGAACATAATAAAACTGTCACTTAAACCCATGGACTCATGATCATGAAATCCTAGACTCCTGTGGAAGAGATTTCAGAAGTTCTCTAGTTGAACCCATGCCAAATATAGGAATCCCTTCTGTCATTCATAACCTCTTCCCTCTCACCTTTATACATCCTATCCCTCTTCTGGACTCTGGCTAAAAATATTCCTTTCAATAGAAAGCCTTTCCTTTCCTACCCCTTAATTCTAGTCTCTCTGTAACTAGTTTATTTGTGTGTAATTGTCCGTGTGTTGTTTCCCCCATTATTCTGTGAGTTCTTTAAGGATCATGGACTGTCTTTTGCCCTTTTTGTGTCCGGTTACAGGGGATATGGCTCAGTCCAATGCCTGGCACATGTAGGTGTTTAATAAATGCTGAGTGACTAATTGCTGCATTCATAAGAAGCAATGATCCAACCCCTGATATGACTAGTTCTGGGGATGGGAAGCTCACTATTATGTACAATACTCGAAAAATAACATATTTCTTGAAAGAACACAAAACGCTTTCCTCATGAAAGTATGTAACATATTATCCTTTTTTCCTGAGGCAATTGGGGTTAGGTGACTTGTCCAGGATCACACAGCTAGGAAGAGTTAAATATCTGAGATCAAATTTGAACTCAGGTCCTCCTCTGTCTTCAGGGGTGATGCTCTATCCACTGTGCCACTAGCTACCCCCAATCCTTCTTTTTTATAGAGCGGTAAGCAGGATCAGTGAGACTAAGGGATTTATTTGCTCAGGATCATATAGTTACTAAGTGTCCAAGAAAGTTGAATTCAATTGTAGATGAAGCTCATGGCACAGTGCATGAAGTCCTGGACTTGAAATCAACTCTGAGTTCAAATCTATCCTCACATGCTTTCTAATGAGTGACCCTTGGCAAATCACTTCACTATGTTTGCCTTAGTTTCCTCATCTATCAAATGAATTGGGAAAGGAAATGGTAATCCACTCCAGGATTTTTGTCAAGAAAACTCCAGATGGGGTCATGAAGAGTTAGATACAACTAAAAATGACTGGAAAACATCATTTTTATGTCTTATCCCCAGCAAGACGATGAGCTAATTAGAAAAACAACAATAACAATAATGATAGCTCTCATTTCTATGAGACTTTGAGGTTGGAGAAATAGTTCTGTGTATATTGTCTCATTTGATCCTCATGATACCCAGGGAAGGGTTATTATTTTTCCATTTTATAAATGAGGAAACTGAGAATGAGAAGTTAAATATCTTGCTGAGATTCATACAACTGTAGAGGAAAAATTCAAACTTAGGTTTTGCTATTTCCAAGGTCCGGTTTTCAATCAAATCCAAGAAATTAGGTGCGTGCCTCAACTTTCTATCTCCTTTACAACCTCATTTGGGGCCCTGTTCACATATTAGTTATTTGTTGTATGACATTGTGTTATATTTCTTCATATTATATTGTTTTGTGTTGTATTCTGCAATATTGTGTTGTAATTGTGCTCTTGTGTTGCATTATGCTAAATTGTATTGTATTGTTTGTGCTCTTCTATTGTATTATATTCTATTGTGCTTTGTGGTGTTGTGTTGCATTGTAATTGTATTGTATAGCTTTATTCCATTGTATTATTTTGGATTCTGTTGTATTATATAGCTTTATTATATTACATTGTATTATGTTGTATTGTATAATTTTATTATTGCATTGTAATGTGTTATATTGCATATCTTTATTCACTGCATGGTTTTGTGTTGTGTTATATAGTTTTATTTCACCATATTGTATTATATCATGTAGTATCCACTGTGCTATATTGTATAACTTTATTATTGCACAGTATTATATTGTTTTGCATATCTATATTCATTGCATGGTCTTATGTTGTGCTGTTGTGTTATATAGCTTTATATCATTATATTATGCTATATTGTATAGCTTTATTCATTGTATTGTATTGTGTTTTATAATTTTATTATTAAATTCTATGGTATTTTATTGCACATCTTTATTCACTGCATGGTTTTGTGCTGTGCTATGTTGTGTTATATAGCTTTATTTCACTGTATTATGCTATATTGTATTGCTTTATTCATTGTACTGTACTATGTTGTGCTATGTTGTCTTGTATGGCGATATCCCATTGTGTTGTGTTATATTGTGTGACTATTATATTGCATCATGTTGTATTATATTGTATAACTTTATTCATTGCATTATATTGTGCTGTCACTCCACTGTGTTGTGCTGTTGTATTGTGTAGCTTTACTCCTCTGTGCTGTGTTGTGACGTGCTGCATTGTACAGCTTTGTTCCATTGCACTGTATTGCACTAGAGCTTACTGCATTGCATTGAATTGCTTTGTAGTTGCTTTGTTGCTTTGTAGTCAGTTGCACCACATCTAAGCTCCTCCTATATATGGTATTGTGATGCATCCCATCATATCTTATTATACTGTAGTGTAATGTATTGCATGGCTGGCGCTTCTGCCTCAGGATCTCAGAGCTTCTCACAGCCACTCCTGTATAGACCCACCTGTTCGTCCCTACTTTTGCTTACCTCTCCCATTCTATCCCATGGGTTCTTAAACCAGGGTCCCTGAACTTGTTTGTTTCCAGCATCTCTGGCTCACCGATTGTTTTTCCTCTAATTCTGTCTCATTTTATGCATTTAAGAAAATGTCATTCTAAGTGGAGGCCCGTGGCTGCCTTGCCAGCTTGCCAGAGCCATTCGAGTCACAAAAAAATGGAGAGCGCTCTCCCCTAAACCTCCATTATTCCTCTACCCATCTCTCCATCCCCTGCTTCAATGCACTCTTGGCTGTTTGATCTTTCTTGACCTCTGCCACCCACCTGTTCCTCTTTGTCCTTGCTGAGCTCCCTGGCGGCCCAATCCACAGCACCAGCCAAGCCCAAGCTATCCCAGGGAGCCTCTGGGTGCCCGTCTCTCCCAGATGCCTGCCTTCCTGTTCTGCTTGTGCCCCGTAATGTAACAAGATCATCTCCCACACACCGATGGCACCTTGGTCACCTTTGCCTTGCCCATGGGTGGTGGAGCTGCTGCAGTGCTCCCAGATGGGGGTGGGGAGAGGAAGGGAGGAGACGGAGAGTGGGGCTTTCGATTCAAGGTCTGCTCCCTGCTTGAGCGATCAACATCATTTCCATACTATAATTACATTGCCCAATCCTCTCCTGATTTTACTGCTATCTTGTAAGCCGTCCCGGTTGTGAGTAATTTAAAGCTATATGAGATGTCAGGCTCCGTGAAACAATCACCCCTCAAAGAAATATGGTCTGAGATCATAATTGATAAGTCCCATTAGACAATAGGGCCTCTTATTTCCTGTTTGGCCTCTTCAGGGAGACGGCCTTGTTGATTCACTTAATGCAGAGCCTGTCATTCAGCCTCAGGGAGAGGGAACAAAGCACCCCAGGGGGCAGGGAGGACTGGGGGAGAGAGATGGAGAGAGTGGCACCCAGGGGTGGGGGGAAGGGCACGGTTAGAAGGATCTGTCCAGATGCTGCCAGGGTAGCATTCCTTGCTCTCCCCAGCATCCTCCATCCCACAATCTCAGTCTGATTGATGGAAAGAGGGGGGAGGTCACATAAAGCTTATGATAAACCAAAGCCTCTTATTACCTAGTTGTGTCTGGTTGGCTCAATCCAGCAGTTTCTCAGAATCCCCAGGCTCCCTGGGGCTCAGCCTATCCCTTTCAGGTTCCCAGCACCCTTGCATCAGCCAGATCTCTTGGGGAGGGGGGGAGTTTCTCCTTCAATTACCTTCCCCCTTTTTCTCTGCTTTCTCTCCAGTGGGTCTGAGCTAGAGCTTAAAAAGCAAACTAGAAGATTTTGTTTCTCAGATGACCCCAGAAAGTTGGGACCTTGGAACATTTTTGTACTGTGCAGCACTGTGTAAAGAACAGAACAAAACTGGGAAGTCAGGAGAACTGAGTTCTATATCTGCATCCTCACTACTTTGAAGAAGGAGATTCTGTAACCTCCCTAGCTTTTAGCCTTAAATTTTAACTTTTGGCCTACCTGAGCACAGATATATCTATCTATCTCTCTCTCTCTCTCTCTCTCTCTCTCTCTCTCTCTCTGTCTCTTTCTGTCTCTCTCTCTCTGCAATTGGGGTTAAGTGACTTGCCCAGGATCACACAGACATACAATGTTAATTGTCTGAGGCCAGATTTAAACTCAGGACCGCCTGACTACAGGGCTGGTGCTCTATCCACTGTGCCACTAGCTGCCCCTCAGATCTTTCTTAAGGGCCAAGATTTCCTTCTTTCATAGAGGAGAACCATCTACTAGACATACTCCTGCAGAATTATTGATTACTCATTTTGGCCCAATGGATGGGATGCCAAGCCCAGAATTCTCTATATTTGATATAAGTTATTCCAGATGAACATTTCTTTCTCAAAGAAGTGAAGTTTTAATAGCGGAATCCCAGGCACTTTGGTTGGCTCTCCAGAAAGGAGCTTGTAGGGTTAGGCTATTCCCACAAAAACATCAGATAGAGTCATCAAAGCATGGACTTTGAGGATGTTAAAGATAGAAACTGCTTCTGAAATCATCTACTACTTCCTTTTCTAAGGTTAAATGTGCAGTTCTTCTAAACAGATTTCCATATCCATCATGTTGTACAAGAAAAGTCAGACCAAAAGATGAAAGAAAAAAACACAAGGAAAAAAGAAAACAACAAATAAGGTGAAGATACTATGCTTTGATCCATATTCAGTACCCATAATCCCCTCTCTGGGTACACATGGCTCTCTCCATCACAAGTCTATTGAAATTGCCTTGAATCACCTCCTTATTACAAAGAGCCACGTCCATCACAGTCGATCACATAATCTTGTTGATGCCATGCACAATGATCTCCTGGTTCTTCTCACTTCACTCAGCATCAGTTCAGGTAAGTCTCTCCAGGCCTCTCTGAAATCATCCTGCTGATCATTTCTTATAGAATAATAATATTCCATTTAATTCATTACTTATTCAGCTATTCTCCAACTGATGGGCAGCCATTCAATTTCCAGTTCCTTGTCATTACAAAAAGGGCTGCTATAAACATTTTTGTACACGTAGGTCTCTCTCCCTTTTTTATGTGGGATAGAGATCTATTGTAGACATCGTACATAGTAACAGACAAGATTATGTGATGATCAACTGTGAGAGACTTGGCTCAATTTTCACCTTATCTGTTGTTTGCTTTTTTAATTTTCTTTCACCTTTCAATCTGATTTTTCTTGAACAGGATAACAGAAATGCAAATATGTTTAGTTTTAGGAATAGAGATCCAGATCATCTACTATTTTCAAAGGGGAAATAGCTTACTGAATGTATACAGGGTTGGAACTAGAACCCAGAACTCTCAAAGCTCCATGTTGTATTCTTTCTACAACACCATAATGCCATCTATCATCTTAAGTCATCTGTGGCCAGAAACCCTCCTACCTTCTCCTTCTTCTCCTTCTTCTCCTTTTTCTCCTTTTTCTCCTCCTTCTCCTTCTCCTTCTCCTTCTCCTTCTCCTTCTTCTTCTTCTTCTCTCTCTCTCCTCCCTCCCCCCCCCCCCAGGAAATTCAATTCTTTTTGTTCCCTTTCAGATTGAATTGTTGGTACTACTGACATTTCTCTTGATCAGACCAGGGAGGGGGAAGGGAGTTTCTGTTGGGGAATGGGGGAAGGGGGAGATCCTTCCCTGGCAAGATGTGTCAAAACTGTCTGTCTATCTTTTGGGTGCCACTGCTGTTTCCCCACACTCCATCGTTTATGTTGCTGTAAAGGATGACTGGTATGATATAATATATTGGAGTTGTATACTTTCATCTCTGATATCTGTTTTTCCTTCCAAAACGTGTTGAATGATTGAAAGGACGCTGCTGCCTCTGAGACTCATCATAAGTACTCCTTCGTGATCAACTTCACCAGACGGTGTGGATCTAAGATAAGGGGAATTGTCAAATACCGCCAAGCTGTTCCCCTCTGACGAGTCCCCACAAGTTCTCCTGCCTGCTCTTCTTTAAAGGCCCATCTCTTGCTGTCATTGGAAATGTGAGGGTGGGGAGAGGGAAGGAGGAGGGAGGGGAGCTCAGCTGGGGAGAAGGCCATCTCTTCCAAATCCTGACACAGTGAGGGATAGAATGGGATCTCCTATTCTGTTTGGACTGGTTCTGAGCAGAGGGAGGTTTGGCATTCAAGACCCTCCCATCATTCATTCTCAGTGTTTCTCTTAAGCCTTCCCACCCACGTCCTCCCATGCATTCCAGGTGAAGCACTCTGTTCTTTAGCCCTCCGCCATTCTAAATGTATTTTGCTGATACTAAGGCTCCCTTTCCTTGTATACACTCCCTGCCTCCTCTTCTATGATTATATCTAAGTTTTCTTATCTTTAAAGATCTATTATATAGGGAAAATTATATAAATTGAAGTCTTTAGACTTGGGTTCAAATTTCTGCTCTTATTTACTCCTTAAGTGACCTTATTGTGATCTAAATTTTCTCATTTGTAAAATCAAAGGAATAAAATTAATCAGTGGTTCCCACTGTTTTCAGTTATCGGTTTTTGTCATTTATCCTTTGTTTTCGAAAAGGATCATGACATCAGGATCTTCTCCTCCCAGATTCATGGGTTCTTGGATTTCTTAAAAAAAAATACACACACACAAATGAAAATGTGTTTTTGCCCACTACCGAGGAGGGGAAAAGATGGACTGGATCTATTAAAAATATGTTTATAATCTAATTGGGAAATTATTTACTGTTTAAGGCTCCATAAAAACAATTTTAGGTTATCCCCTTGGACTGTTATGGAGAGAACTCTGAAGGAGTTAGTGAATTAGTAAATAAAAATCATTGGACTTGATAATCTTTAAAGGAGAAGCCAGATGGTGCAATAGATAGAGCACTGGTCATAAAGACAGGAGGATCTGAGTTTAAATCAGGCCTCAGAAACTTAACACTTCCTAGATGTATGACCCTATGTCACTTAATCCAATTGCCTCACCAAAAAAAAAAAGATAATAATCTTGAAGAGACCTTTCAGGTCTAATTCCTATCTCCCCCATTGCATCCAAGGCCATCAACAGTCATCCTGATCTATATCTGGTCACTAGAGGCAGATGTGTCTCGATAAGAAAGTTAGGTTGTTGACTTTGCACAGCTGTTCTCCCCACCCCTCCGGTGAATCTCTTAACAGAAAATACTACAGAAATTCAGGGAAGGAAGTAATCTTGTGGGGCGGGGTACCCTTATGGGCCATCTCTGAGAAGGAAGGACAAACAAGGTTCTATCACCCTGCCTCTTCCAAGAAGTCTCTCTTGATTGCCCCACCCCACAAGGTTACTTCCTTCCCTGAATTTCTGTAGTCATTTCTGTTCAGAGATGAATAAGTTAGCTCTCCCCTTAGGTGAAACCTTAGTCTGGTTTTCTAGACATTCAAAATTTACCTTTGCCTCCAACATTATAGTGTGCAGACTGTCTCCCTTCCTATGCGACTAGGCGCATAGGCGCCTAGGCGACCAGCCAAACTAGATTGATCATTATCCCTTAGTTTGTCAGTCAATAAACATCAGGTGCCCACTATATTCCAGGCATTGTGCCAAATGATATGGATACAAATATGGGCAAAAGACAGTTGCTGCATTTAGGGAATTCACAATCTGATGGGGATAAATAACATGCAAACAAGTATATAGAAACAGGATATATACAGGATAAATTGAAAATGATCAACAAAAGGAAGGTACTAGAATTAAGGGGCTCTAGGAAAATGGATTTTATCTGGGAATTAAAGAAAGCCAGGAAAGTCAGGAAGCTGAGAAAAGATGGAGGAGAATTTCCGTCATGGGGGCAGCTTAACTTTACTGTCATGAATGAGTCATTTTGAGTCTGTGCTGGACTTGGTAGCTTTTAAAGTCCCTTCCTCCTCTCCATTTCTGTGATTCCAGTTCCTGCCCTTTTACAAGACCTAATGGGCATTTGGCTACCCACCACTCAAACTCACCCCCCCCCATTGCTGTTAAATCTTGGATTCTCATCCAGAATTGTGTGACTCATTCAATCTTTCGCTTGACCCCCACCTACTTGGCCAACCCCTTTCAGTGGCTTGTCCTTCATGTTGCTTAATTTGTCTGCCTTCACTAAAGGTCATAATTTAAATACAGTTTAATTATATTTGTAAAAGAATAATAAAAGTAAAAGCGCTCACAATATATAACATATACATTTTTATATGCTCCTCAAATCCAGTTCCTTGAAAGAAAGATTTGTTAAGCTAGAATCTTGTTTCTGTTTTGTCATCAGCCTGCCATTCACAGCAGAAGGGGAGAGAGAGACAGACAGACAGACGGAGAGACAGACAGAGAGAGAGAGAGAGAGGACAGAGAAATACAGAGACAGAAAGACAGCGTATGGAGGGAAGGGGAGAGAGAAGGAAAGAGAGAGAGAGAGAGAGAGAGAGAGAGAGAGAGAGAGAGAGAGAGAAAGAGAGAAAGAGACAAACACAGAGACAGAGAGGAGGGAGAGAGAAATATAGAGAAATAAACTCTCTCTCTCTCTTATATATATATATATATATACATATATATATAAAGAGAGAGAGAGAGTATGTATATATATATACATATATATATAAAGAGAGAGAGAGAGAGAGAGAGAGAGAGAGAGAGAGCTTTAACTGAATAGTCTATTCAGTCATTGCTTTATAACAGACTTCCCATCTCCCTTGAAAATTGAACTGGAGAGCTGGAGAGCCCATTCACCCATGGCTGAATTATAAAGTATTGTAGAAACATTGGAGATTCTTAGAGACACAACTGAATGATCAAACAGGGATATAACACACTGCCTGTCTTTTAAAGCCCTTCATAACTCCATCTCTTAGGGCAGCTAGGTGATGCCTTAGATAGAGTGGATAGAGCAGTGGGCCTGGAATCAGGAAGATATCTTCCTGCACTCAAATCTGACCTCAGACATTTAATAACTGTGTGAGCCTAGGCAAGTAATTGCATCCTATTGGCATCAGTTTCCTCATCTGTAAAATGAGTTGGAGAAGGAAATGGCAAAAAACAAACAAACAAACCAACAAACAAACAAACAAAAAAAAAAACTCCAGACTCCTTGGCAAGAAAACTCCAAATAGGATCACAAAGAGTTTGAAACAATAGAAAAATGTTTGAACAACGACCTGACCTCGCCCCATTTTTTTCAGTCTAATATTTTAACCCCCTCCATGCATTCTTCAATCCAGTGACACTGGCCTCCTTGTTCTTCCCCTTTCATTGTATCTCCAAAACTCTGCACAGTGCCTGGTACAAAATAAGCAATTAATTGACTTGATAAGGAAACAGAGGTCATATTGTCCAACTTTCCATTTAACAAGTGAATCAAATGAGGTTGAAACAAAGGGATTGCAAAGAGATGCAAAGCAGTCCTTGTCCTCAAGGAGTTCACATTCTAACCAAGAGACAACATATACATGGATGGGAATATGCAAAGCAGACATCCCAAAGTCACTTGGGTACCAAGCAAAAGAGCAGAAAAGTAAACCAATGTCAGAAGATCATAGATTTATAGTCCAGAGAATCCTTAACAGCTACATGCTCCAAACTCCAAAATGTACTGATAAGGAAACTGAATTCCAATGAGATAGTGTCTTTTCTGAGGTCACACAGGTTGTAAGCGTCAGAGAAAAGATTCAAACCCAGATCCATTCTGCCAGGACCTCACATTGTATCAACACTTATGATAAAATAGCTGGGAAGTGATATTGTTACATTAGGTTATATCCAGAGAAGCATGGTAGTCCTGCCATACTCTGCTATGAACAGATCATATAAAGAGCACTGTAATGAGTTCAGCAAACTATCTTTTAAGAACATTGATAAACTGTCTTCAGAAGAAGACAACCCAAATGGTGAATAGTTCCAAGATCTGCCATAAATAGTTCCAAGTTTTGATGGAACTAGAGATGTTTAATAATAGAATATCAAAACTGAATGGGACCCTAAAAATTATTTAATTCTACTTTTCACTTTTGCAGACAGAGAAACTGAGGCCCAGAGAGAGTAACATAGTTGTTAGAATTTTAATCTTACCAATTTTTCTACCATTTTAAACCTTGTTTCTCTCTGTCTTCCATTCAATAAACATTTATTAGACACCTATTATTCTCAAGTTATTGTGCTAAATGTCTTGTTGGGGCCGAAGGGGAGAAGAATCTGAAGCTTGATTCATCTATATAGGAAATTCTTTATGTGGAAATTCCCTCTAACTGATACAGATAAGCCCCCTTCTGTTTTCATTGGATTTTTTTTTGCTGAGGCAATTGGGGTAAAGTGACTTGCCCAGGGTCACACAGCTAGGAAGTGTTAAGTGTCTGAGGCCAGATTTGAACTCAGGTCCTCATGACTTTAGGGCTGGTACTCTATCTACTGCACCACCTAGCTGCCCTCCTTTCTATTTTCAACAAGTCAATCAATCCATCATTAAGGATTCATAAAAATAAAATAAAAAGTATTCATTAAACCTTATCACATGGCAAGCAATATCCAGATAACAGAGAATCAAAAATAAACAAAAGAAATAATTAAAAATAGCCACCATAAATGAAATAAATCTTAAGCTCAAGAAGTATATGTTCTGAAAGACAGAGTCTTGAGAATCCCCTGAAAGTACTAACAGGTCAAGCTATTCATCCATAATCACATAGCCAGAAGTTAGAAGAGGATAAACTTGAACCCAGAGCTTCCTGACTGACTGGCCAAGCCTATAATTGCCACACATTCCTGTCAATTTGTTAGAGAGCATATAATGAAAATATGAACTAGTCGTTGCTCTCAAGGAACATACATCACATCACAATGGAGAATATAATATTTAAACAGAAAAGTCAACCTAATATAATTTGAGGAAAGAGATCACTAACACATATTGCTAGCACAATGCCCAGAACATAGTAAGTGCTTAATAAATGTTAGTTGATTTGAAGGAGGAATATAAGGAAAGACATATGGAAGAGGCAGCGACTGGGGTGAACTTTGAAGGAAGTAAAGGATTCTGTTAGAGGCAGAATTGAGTATATTCTAGGCATTCAAAATTGCCTGGTAAAAGGTACAGATGCTATGAGATTAAGTACTAACTTTGCCAAATAGTCAGTAGACCAATTCTTATTTTTATTTATTTTTTTCTGGCAAAGAAAGTACTTGAAAGAGAACCCTGGACTGGAAAAGCAGAAAACAGAATGTACAGGACTTTCAAACACAAGAGTTGGTATTTTATCCTAAATATGAAATATCTTGATTAGGGGAGTGACCTGGGCTTTGGAAAAATCACTTTGACAGTTGAGTGGAGAGCAGATTAGAAAGGAGAAAGAATTAGAAATGGGTAGTCCAATTGGGAATCTTGTAAAAACTGGTCATAGATTGATGGGATAAAAGAGGGAAACAGTGTGAGGATGATGCTGAGGTTGTAGATTTGAGTCACTGGAAGGATGGCATTAACCTTACGAGAAATAGGGAACTTAGGGGAAAGGGGAAATCTGGCAGCAAAAGTCACGAGTTCTCTTTTGCCATGTGATGAGTTGGAGATGTCTATTGGACACGGTAGGGGAGCTGTCCAACAAGCGGTTGGTGATATTGGGCTGGATCTAAAAAAGAAGCTAAGAATCACCTTATATGATAAAAAGAGTCACCCATCTCTTTTGTTTTAATGCAATCTTTCCTAGAGTCCTCCTCCAAGGTCTTCCTCTTACTGAGGCATGAAGGTGACACCGCTTATGCTAATAATCTAAGGATTGAATTAGCTGTGTGACCTCGGGCAAATTACTTAACCTGTATGGGCCTCTATTAATAAGTGTTTGTTGATTGAATTAAAATGAAAATTGGGGAGGGGAGAATGGAATTTCTGGCCCATGACAAGGAAATGAGTGGTGAATGATTCAGGAGTGGGAAGAATCTGGTTGTCGTGATGTGGGAGAGTCCGATTCCTTAACGGCACCAACTTTTATACTAGGACAGACACAGGTGAGCTACTGGAGTTTATGTTTTTCCCATAACCTTCCTTGAAGGTTGATGGCCGATTTGGAAAACTGAAAATGGGAATATGCTTTAGAGGAAAAATAGCCTAGGATATGATAGGGGAGTATTTTTACCCCAAACAGGAGGCAGAGGGATGCACTAGATGACCTTCAGCATGTAGATTTGACCTCTCTACCTCACTGCTGCCCAGACCACCATGTCAAACCAGAAAAGAAATGAGAATTTGTACCTTCCAGCAATTACTGCCATTTATCAGTCATGACACCCGGTGACTCAGGGGACTAGGGGGAAGCAGAGTTTCCCAGCCTGAGGTGGCTGGCTCATTCCAATCCATTCTCGATCACTGATCCCAGAAGGTCATTAGCATCTGAGACTGCTGGGGGAGTCCCTAGTGTAAAATGAGTTAGACTGCCCAGCCTCCACTTTGGCCCATGGTCACACCATCACCATCACTATCTCCCAGCCATCAAGGGTTCTGTCTTTCCTGGCTGTTTCCAGATTTCTCTGTAGTTTTAGAATCATAGAATATTTGAGCTGAAAGGAACCTTCCTATCAGGCACGTCTATTTACTGCCAGGAGAACTGAGATTCAGTGATGGGAAAGAACTTGCCCAGCTGAAAGGACCAGGCCTGAAATCAGTCTTTTGAATCAAAAATCAGTCGTCTTTCATCACATCTGGCTCAGCCCCATCACCTCTGTGTAGCCTGCCCTGCTCTTTTGAATCCAATCCCATCTTCCTTTCACAGCACCATGAATAGAAAAACCTTGAGATTCCTCTCTGCTTGAAGAATCATTGAAACTATTTGAGAATAATTCTAAGGGAATCGCAGCTCTATGTGCAGGTGGGTGCTCTACTGGATCCATGACACAACGATAACACCAATCAAGAAAGGAGGATAATTGATCAATGAGACAAAAAAAAATGCAGTGGGTTTTGTCAATAATTTTAGAGAGATTAGCCCAACTATACACGCGGATCTAGCCAATACCTCTGGGCTGATGATTCTACACTGTCCCTAAGATGGCAGGAATAACTCTATTGTCAAAAAGCTGAACTAGAAAACCACAGGAGACTTTGGCAGCTCTGGAGAGTCTGGTTACCTGAGTAGCCATCCCTGTGTGCTTATGTGTATTTTCCCCTGTGTTATGCTTGTCTCCAGAGAGAGCCTCATGCCATGAGCTATATATTGAGAACCACAGGAGGTGAATAACACAACAAAGGCTAAAGGGGGAGACGGTAAAAAGAATGTGTCAAGATGTCCTTGATAATATTTTCTCACCTTTCCCTAATCAGAAAGTCACAGGACATTAGCAACCTGAAGCCATGGAGCCCCAAATGGAGCAACTGTGTCTTATTTACCTTGGTATATTCTTTAATTTGTGCCAATTAAAAATGACCCAACAGGTAATAAGTTACTATGTTTGAAATGGTTTGTTTCAGGGCTCACCGGGGGCAAGATATATTCCCTGATTTTCAGAGGATCTGGGATCATTTTTTCCCTTTCTCCTTGGGTAACCTTGGGCAGGTAAATAACTTAAGCCCTCTGGGTCTCATTTTCTTAAGCAGTTTTAAAAATGGCAAACACTCCAACACTGCTGCTATATATGCCCAGCTTCCCTCTAACCCCCTCATTTTTGCCATTTTTAATGGCTCTGGAGTCAAGAGCACCTGAGTTCAAATCTGGCTTCAGACACTTAATAGGTGCATGATCCTGGACAAGTCAGTACTTGTTAAAACCCTGATTGTTTTAAAAAATGAAAGAGTTAGGACAGGCAATATATTTCTAAAGCCTATGATCCTGTTTTGTCTCTCCATAGAAATCTCTTGATTCCCAATTCCCCAATTCAAGGTAATCTTAAAGGTGTAGTAATTAAAAACTTCAGAAAAATTCTCTATCATGATTCCCAAAGAGAATCATATAATATTCTGTTCTGAGGCTCCTCCCAGATCTAAGACTGTTTTGAAATACATCCATCCCTCTTGATCCTCACATTTCTTTTCTTAAGGAACATTCCAGCTCTGACTGTCCATGTTCTAAAACTCCTAGATTCTAGCTCTAACGTTCTGTGTTATAAAGTTCCTTCCAATTCAGACATTCTAAGTTTTAAGATCTCTCTCAGTTGGGCCATCCTTTTTTCTAAAGTCTCTCCCAGCTTCAACACTCTGTTCTAAGATCCCTCCCCACTCTGATACCCCATGTTCTAATGATCCTGAATGTCAGAGTGACTCTCAGCAGCCTGAGTTTTGCACAGTATTTCAGTTAAGAGGAATTTCCTCCCTTCCTCCTTTTGATATCATTCTTGCCCTTTCCTTTCTTTCTGCCCCACCCTTCTTTCCCTTGACTAACTGGCAGTAGGAGAATGAGGTGTCTGGGAAGAGCTGTGGATGTCTCCCCTCAGTCTGCATTTTGCCTTAGGATTCAGTGCTAGGGGAGAAAGGCGGCACAGAGCCCTGCTCGTCAAGAAAAGTGTTTCTGATCTCCTGGTCCCATGTGAGAAAGCTCCTTGACTGTTTGGAAATTGTTTGTAAATTGGACCTTTTATAAATGGTTGTCACTTTAACTACCCCACACATGCACTCACTGGGCACACAAATAGTCCCCCCTCGGTATTTTAAGGCTCCATTACAGAATTGTTGCATGAAAGATGCAAATGTTTATCTCCTACTGTTCTCTCCCTCTTGAGTCCTGGGGAAAGCAGCTCACAGATCTGGAATATACAACTTTCCCCCAGAGAAATCGATGAACCAGTTGGTAAGCAAAACTCAGCCTTCACCAAACAGATGCAACAAGATGCTTGGAATAGAACAGAGCTTGACTGGGAATGAAATTCTTTGGGGAGGTCCCTGAGGCCTCCTCCCCTTCCCAAAGGCACAGTGGAATCACTAGAGGAAAATCTCTTTTTTGCTCACTGACTTAAGACATAAACAGCAAGTCTGTCCCTGTCAAGGAGATTTTAAAGTCAGAGAATTTACTAATCCCTGACTTTAAGAAATCTTAAAGGTTACCTACTCTGAACCTTTTATTTTACAGAGGAGGAAACTGAGGTACAACCAGAGAAACTGACTTGTCCAAAGACACGTAGCTAGTAAATAACAAGATCAGGATTTGAACTCAGATCCTTACTTCAGAATCAGTGTCCTTTCCATTACAACACACTGACTTTCACAGCCTATATAGCTAGCGCTTAATGATAACTCACATTTTAATAGGACTTTGAGTCAGGCAAAGAACTTTCTTCATAACAATCCTGTGAGTAATATTGGGCCAGTCTGTCCTGTTTTAATTCAGAGGAACTCAAGACTCAATGGCTTGCCCATGATTACACTTCAATAAAGTCCTGGAGCCAAGATTCGACCGGAATGACAAGATTATAAATTTGGAGCTGCAATAGATCCCTAATGCATTTGATTTGCAGACGAGAAAGCCAAAGCCAAGGGAAGGGAAGGGACTTTCTTGAGTTCCTACAGATGGTAAAACTCATGAGCTATTACTCTTTCCTCTATATAACATTTCCTTATCATTTTCTCTTCCACTAAAATGTAAGCTCCTTGAAGTCAGGGATTTTTTATGCTTTTAATATCTCTAGCACCTAGAATGGTTCCTGACATACAAGAGATTCTTTTTAAAAAATTGATTTTGGAATGATGTTTTGCCCTCAAGATCAAGAGTCTTACCATTTCCCACAATCCCTTTCTAGACCGTGCCTTAGTAAGTTCCTGATAAGAGCTTGTTGAGTTGAATTTTTGAAATAGTAGTAAAGACAAGCCTGTTGGCTGCAAAAGTCAATGCATGCTTAATGTAGGTTTGTTGAATTAACTTGAACTGTTGAATTGGAAATCTTACTCAGTACAGTTTCCTTTAAAAAAAAAAAGAAAGAAAGAAAAGTATCAACTAATTATCTCTGGAGAACATTCATAGATGAAGCTTTTAATTTTTTTTATTTAGCATTTTATTTCCCTTAATTATATGAAAAAAATCAACATTTGTTTTTAAAGTTAAGTTTCAAATTCTCCCCTTCCTTCTCTATACTCTTCATTGAGAAGGTCAACAATTTGAGATAGGTTATATATGTTTAGTCATGCAAAACATATTTTCATATTACCCTTGTTATAAAAGAAAACATAGACAAAAATAAAAACCCAAGAAAAATAAAGTTGAAAAATATACTTTTATCTGGATAGCATGTTTCATCATAAGTCCTTCAGAATTGTCTAAGATCATTGTATTGCTGAGAATAGCTAGTTGATCATCAGGCAGTAATTCTATTACTATGCATAATGTTCTCCTGGTTTTAATCATTTCACTTTATATCAGTTCATATAAGTCTTTATCCAGGTTTTTCTGAGACCATCTTGCTCATCAATAGCACAATAGTATTCCATCACAATTTGTTCAGACATTTCCCAATTAATGGGTATCCCTCCATTTCCAATTCTTTTCCACCAGGCAATTGCTGCTATGAGTATTTTTGTCCATATAACTGTTTCCTTTTGGTTTGGGGATATAGAGCTAATAGTGGATTAATGGTCACGTATGGTCTTTGTAGGCCTTTGGGTGTAAAACCTAGCTTTTCTGACTCCAAAATCAATGTTTTTTCCTACTATAATACTGTATTTTAAATTGATTTTCAATTCAGTTAAAAAAATAACATTCAGAATCCTATTCTATCTGCATGAAAAACTAGAGGGGAAAAAGGAAAATCAAAGACAAATGAGGTAGTATAGACTTTTAAGGTGTGCCCAGTATAGTAGGAGAAAAAAAAAGATACAAACAAGGATTAATAGAATGAAAATCAAATTGAGAATCCTTAGAAGATATCTAAATCAAGTCTTTTGAGAAATTTGAAATGAGAAAGAGCATCTAACTACAAAAGGAGGTATTAAGGAAAATATTATGGAGAAAGTGACAACTGAGGTAGGTGATGAAAGAAGGGAGACATTTCAACAGATGGCCTAGAGCAGTGGTTCTCAAAGTATGGTCCAAAGAATCCTGGAGGTCTCTGGGGGTCTACTTTCAGAGGGTCTACAAAGTCAAAATTAGTTTATTTCTAAAATAGTCAATATCTATAAATATAACCCAAATGAACAAAAACTCTTTGGACAGATCTTCAATAATTTCAAATAATGTAAAGATTATGAGAACAAAACTTTGAGAATCACTGGCCTAGAGGAATGAGAGCTTACTCCACAGTAGGTGGGGCACAATGTGATTAAAGGCTAGATAGAAAATAGGAAAAAAATTGAGGTGAGGGGGAGAGCTCTTAGCCAATCAGTTAATAATTTATTAAATGCCTGAAATGTGCTAGATTCTGGGGAATAAAGCAAAAAAAAAAAAAAAAGACAAGAAAAATACATTGTAAAAAGGGCAAGACAATAAGCAATGACTATATACAGGCAAGCTATACATGATAAAATGTTGTTTTTCAATTATTTTTCAGTTACCTCTGATTATCTATGACCCTTTTTGGGATTTTCTTGGCAGAGATACTGGGAATTATTATATCTTTTTTTCCCCAGATAATTTTACAGAGAAGGAAAATGAGTCGTGACTTGATCAGGTTCACACTCTATTAAATCTCTGAGTCCAAATTTGAAATCAGGTCCTCTTGTCTCCAGTATCAGCATTGTATCTTCTGTATCACCCAAATGCCCCATAGTTTAAATTGGAAATTATCAATCAGAGAAGGCACTAGAATTAAGAGGAATTGAGAAAGGCTTCCTAGAGGTGGTAGGGTTTTAAATGGTACTTGAAGGATGCTAGGAAGGGGAGAAGAGTAGAAAGAGCATTTCAGACATAAGGGAGAAACATTCAGTGAAAATGCCCAGAATCTGGAGATGGAAGTTCTTTTTGAGGAACAGAAAAGAGGTCAGTGTCAACTGATTAGAGTACATGATGAAGAGCAAGATATAAGAAAATTAGAAATTTTAGAGAAGAACAGATTCTAAAGCACTTTAACTGTCTATATTTGATCCTGAAAGTGATAGAAGCCAGTCAGGTCAGTGTATAAGGGTTGGTGACATAGGCAGACCAGAGTTATAGGAAAATCACTTTGACAGCTCATTGGAGTAGAGACTGGAATAGAGAGGAACTTGATATAGAGAGATAATCAGCAAGATAAACAGTAATAATCCAAGCAAAGTGGTGAAAATGTCAGACGAGAAAGGGAGCATTTTGAGAGATGTTATGAAGGTAAAATTGACTGACATTTGCAACAGATTGAATATCAGTAGTAAGAGATTGAGGAGTGTGATGACATATCTAGGTTGAAAATCTGGATTACTGGGAGAAAGGTGGCCCCCAACATAATGTGGAAGTGAAAAAGGGAGACAGTTTAGTGAGTTCATTTTTTTTGACTTGTTGAGTTCAAATGGTTACTGAAGTTTAAGATGCCTAACAGACAGCTGAAGATGTGAAATTAGATGTCAGTACAGTATTTAGGGCTGGATTGAGAGATTAGCATTTAAAGAAAAAGAGGCATTCTATGGATTTTTAGCCTGGAGAAGAGAAGGCTTAGTGAGGATCAAGAGAGCTACCTTTCCCTGCCTGAAGTCCAGTGAAAAGGGAACTAGACATTCTCTTCCTGAGCCCTGAAGGCAGAAACAGAGTAGAAGGTGCAAAGAGATAGATTTAGTCTGGATGTCAAGAAAAACTTCAAATAATTAGTGAATTGTCTTTCATTAAAAGTCTTCAAATAAAAACTAAATGGATATTCAATTGTGGGGACATTATACAAGTTGAAGTACATAGTCATTACAAAGAATGAACAACATTGTTATAATGATGTCATTTTAATCTTCTTTGAGTACAAGGGACAACAATGTCTCTTGCATCACAGAGTGAGTGAAACAATTCAATTCCATCAGTTGTGCATTGGTGTGTCCACCTTTCTACAACACTTCCAATATTTAGTATCACCATATTTCTTAATTTTGGCAACTTTCTGACTATGAAATGAAACTTCATCATTGTTTTAATTTGTATTTCTCTTGATGTTAGTAATTTGGAGCATTTTTCTATTCTAATGAATAATTTGCAATTCTTATTTTAGGAACAGCTAGGTGTTGATGAACATGGTAAAGAGGAAGATGTAAGAAGACTGGAAATATAGGAAGGATAACAAATCATTGAATGGTAAATGGAATGGAATGAGAAAAGGTTTGAAGGAGGGAGAAAAATTAGGAAGTACAGATAAGATTTCATAAGTACCCCTTCCAAGTAAATCTTGAAAAGTTGGTCAAGATGACTATAATTATCTAATGTTTGATAAACTCAAATATTCTAGCTCCAGGGACAACAATTCACTATTTGACAAAAGTTACAGGGAAAACTGGAAAGCAATATGGCTGAAACTAAGCGTTGGCCAACAAATAATACCCTCTACCAAGATAAGGTCAAAATGAGTTCATGATTTAGACATAAAGAGTGATATTATAAACAACTTAGGAGAAAAAGGGACAGATTTGTGGAGAGGGGAGAAACTTATGGCCAAAGAAGAACTAAGGAACATTAGGAAATGCAAGATGGATAATTTAGTTTACATTAAATTTAAAAGACTTTGTACAAACAAAATCAAAGCAGCCAAGATTAGAAGGGAAGCAGAAAGCTGGGAAAAAATTTTTTACAGCAAGTATTTCTGATAAAGGCTTCATTTCTAAAATGTGTGTGTGTGTGTGTGTGTGTGTGTGTGTAACTGACTTAAATGTATAAGAATACAAGCCATTCTCCAATTGATAAGTGGTCAAAGGATAATGAAGAGACAATTTTCAAATGAAGAAATTAAAGCCATTTTAGTCATATGAAAAAGTACACTAAATCAGTATTGATTAGAGAAAGGAAAATTAAGACATCACTGAGGTACTACTTTATACCACTCAGATTGCCTAATATGATGAGAAAAGATAATGATAAATGTTGGAGTGAATATGGGAAAATTGGGAAACTCATGCATTGTTGATGGAGTTGTGAAATAATCCAATCACTCTGGAGAACAATTTGGAACTATGCCCAAAGGGCTACAAATTAAGCATACCCTTGGATCCCACAGTGTATCTATTGGGTCTGTCTCCCAAAAAAATCATAAAAAAGGAAAAGGACCAACATGTGCAAAAATGTTTATAGCAGCCTTTTTTGCAGTGACAAGGAACTAGAAATTAAGTAGATATCCCTCAGTTGAGAAATAGCTGACTAAGTTATGGTATATGAATGTAATGGAATATTATTGTTCTATAAGAAATGATGACATGCTGATTTCCAAGAAGCCTGGAAAACTTTACATGAACTGGTGAAGTGAAGTGAGCAGAACGAAGAAGACACTGTACACAGCAACAAGATTATGTGATGATCAACTGTGATGGATTTGGCTCTTTTCTAAAATGATGTGATTCAAGACATTTCCAATAAATTTGTGATGAAAAGAGCCATCTTCATTAAGAGAGAGAACTATGGAGACTGAACATAAATTTAAATATAGTATTTTCATCTTTTGCTGTTGTTTGCTTGTTTTTTTTTTTCCTCTTTCTTCGTTTTTTTTTCTCCCTTTTGATCTGATTTTTCTTGTTCAGCATGATGGATATGGAAATATTTTTTAGAGAAACTGCACATGTTTAACCTATGTCAGACTGCTTGTTGTCTAGGGGAGGGGGGAGAGGGAAGGGAAGGAGAAAACTTTGGAACACAAGGTTTTGCAAAGTTGGATGTTCAAAACTATCTTTGTATGCATTTGGAAAAATGTAATTCTATTTAAAAGTAAAGCTAATATTTATTTTAACATTCATTTAAAATAGTTCTCTAAGATTATTTGACCAATTTACATCTTCGCCAACACTGTATTCATATTTTTCATGCTCTGTTCAGCATTTGTCACATTAGTCAGTTACCTCAGAGTTGTTTTAATTTGTATTTGTCAAGCAAAACTGATTTAGAGCTTTTTTATGTGATTACATATAGCTTTGATTTCTTCTTCTGAAAACTGCCTGTTCATACTCTTTGACTATTTATCACTTGGGAAATGGCTTTTATTTTATAAATTTGACCGAGGTCCTTATATATTTAAAAAATAAAGCTTTTATCAGAGAAACTTGCTGTAAATATTTTTTTCTCTCTCTCTCTTTTTTTTTTTTGGCTTTCCTTCTAACTCCGGCTGCATTGGTTTAGTTAGTGCAAAAACTTTTTAAAAAATATTATCAACATTTATCTGTTTTACTCCAGATTTTTCTACTTTTTGTTGGTTATAAATCTTTCCCTTATCCATACCTCTGACAAGTAAATTTTACATGATTTGTTAATTTGCTTATGATATCACCTTTTATATGTAAATCATGCACCTATTTTAACCTTATCTTGATATGTGATGTGAGATGCTGGTATATAGCTAGTTTCCGCCAAACTGCTTTCTAATTTTGCCAACAATTTATTTTTTTGGTCAAATATTGGGTTCTTGTCCCAAAGCTTGGATCTTTGGGTCTATCAAACACTAGATCATAATAGTCATTTATTATGTACCTAATTTATTGCATTGAACACCATTTCATTTCTTTGTACCAGAGTGTTTTGATGATTACCACTTGCTTTGCTATTTTTTATTGATTCTCTTGTTCTTTTGTTCTTATTTTTCTAGTTCTATAAAATAATTATTTAGTAATTTAATTGAAATGACAATGAATAAATAAATAAATGAAGCAAAATTGTCATTTTTATTATATTGGCTCAGCCTATCCATGAAAAATTAATATTTCTTCAGATGTTTAGACCTGTCTTTATTTGTGTGGAAAGTATTTTGTGATTATGTTCATGCAGTATTGGGTTTGAAAAATGCTGATAATTTATGTGGGTTTATTTTACATCTCTCAAATTTCATAAAGTTAATTGTTTCAACAGTTTTTAGTTGATTTTCTAATATTTTCAAAGTATGGGATATCAGATCATCTGCAAAGAGGGATAGTTTAATTTCTGTATTGCATGTTTTTATTCCCTCAATTTCTTTATTGTCTTGTTGCTATAGTTAGCAGTTTAAGACAATAATATAGTATAGTAATAGCAGTGATAATAATATAATAGATAATAGTTGTGATAATGGACATTCTTTCTTCACCTTTGACCTTATTGGGAAGTCTTCTAGTTTACTCCATTATAGATAATTCTTGCACTTCATTTTTAATAGATACTATTTATCATTTTAAGAAAAGTTTCATTTATTCCTATCATTTCTAGTATAAGAATTAGATTTTGTCAAAAGTTTTTCTGCATCTATAGAGATGAATATATATATGTATATATATGTATTATATATATATATATATCTTTTGTTGTTATTATTTAATCAATCATACTATTACAACTGTCCAAGTCTTGAACCAATCATACATTCCTGGTATAAATCCCACCTGTTCATAGCATATCTATGTCATAATGATCTTTGTGACTCATTGTTGTGATCTCATTGTTAATATTTTATTTTTTAAAAAATTACATCCATTTTCATTAGGAAAATTGATCTATAGTTTTCTTTTTCTATTTTTGTTCTTCCTGGTTTAAGTATAAAAATCACACTTTTTAAAAATATAGAAGCACTTTCGTAGTCCTTCTTTAGCCATTTTCCCACATAGTTTATATTGTATTAAAATTAATTTTTCTTTAGATGTTTGGTACAATTCAATTATAAATCCATTTGGTCCAAGGGATTATTTTTCTCAGGGAGCTCATTTATGGCTAATTCAATTTCTTTTTCTATTATAGTATTATTTAAGTATTCTATTTTCTCTTCTGTTAATCTAAGTAATTTTTTTGTAAACAATTATCCATTTCACTTAAATTGCCAGATTTATTGGCATATAATTGGACAAAATAGCTCTTATTAATTTAATTTCATTTTCATCTGTGGTTCATTCACCCTTTTCATTTTTGATACTGGTAATTTGGTTGTCTTTTTTCCTTTTTCATTCAAATTAATTAATGGTTTATCTATTTTATCATTTTCCTATAAAACCAACTCTCTATTTTATTTAGTAATTCAATCCATTTTGTTTTACGTTCCCTTTTATTCCTCTTTCCTTTGATTTTCAAAATTTCTATGTTAGTGTTTAATTGGGGATTTTAAATTTGTTCTTTTTCTATTTTTAATTGAATGCTCAATTGATTGACCTGTTCTTTCTCTTTAAAAAAAAATGTCAGAATTTTGAGATATAAAATTTCCCCCTAACTACTTTGATTGCATCACACAGATTTTGGTGTCATTATCTTTAGTGAAACTATTGATTGTTTCTCTGAGCTATTATTATCTGAGCTCATTCTTTAGAATAAGATTATTCAGTTTCCAATTAATTTTACAGCTTCATTTCCATGGCCTTTTATTGAATGTAATTTTCATTGCATTATGATATGAAAAGGAGGCATTGACTATTTCTGCTTTTCTGCATTTTATTATGAAGTTTTAATGTCCCAATACATGTCATTTCTTCTTCATTTTTTTTTTTGAGTACAGGAGACATGCACTGCTGAGAAAAAGTTATGTGACTTTCCATCCCTATGCAAGTTTTCTACAGATATCTATCATATCTAACTTTTCCAGCATTTTATTCACCTCTTTATCTTCCTTTTTGTTTATTTTTGTTAAAATTTTCTGCTTTTGAGAGGGGAAAGTCAAGATCCTCATTACTATAAAGATAGTGTTTATTTTCTACTGTAATTCATTTAATTTTTACTTTAAGATTTGGATGCTATGTCACTTGGCACATAGATGTTCAGTACTGATATTATTTTATTGTCTATGATAGTTTTTTAGCAAGATATACTTTCCTTGTTTATTTCTTTTAATTGGTTCTCTTTTTGCTTTTAGTTTGTCTGAGACCAGGATTGCCACCCCTGACTTATTTCAAATGAAGCATAATAGATCTGTTTTAGCCCTTTATTTAAACTCTCTGTGGGTCTTTCCATTTCAAGTGAGTTTATGTAAACAACGTGTTGTTGCAATTTGTTTTCTAATCTACTTTGTCATTTTATTCCATTTTGTGGGTGGGTTCCTTCCATTCACTCTCAGTTATGGTTACTAACTATGCATTTCCCTCCAGTCTATTTTTTTTTTCTATTTCTGTGTCTCTCCCTCTTTCTACCTAATTTTTCCTCAGAAGTCTGCTTTGCTTCCAACCACTGCCTCCCTTAATCTGCTCTTCCTTTTATCACCACACCCTTTTCTAATGCTATTCTTCTATTTCCCTGATGAGTAAGTTAGATTTCTATATCCAACTCAATTTATATATGTGTGTATGTGTGTGTGTTATAAAAATTTTCCTCTCTGAATCAATTTTGATAACAATGAGGCTTAAGCATTGCCTGCCAACTCTTCCTCATTTCCCCTTTACTGTAAAAGTTCAGGCCTTACATGACTCTTATGTGAGATAATTTTTTTCCATTCTTCTTCTCTCCTCCTGCTTTTCTTAATCCAATCCTTTCTCTCACTCCTTCATTTTTTATGAATTCATTCTAACACAATCAAGTAATTCCTGTGCCCTCTATGCGCATTCTTTCTAATTGCCTTAATAATCATAAATTTCTTAGAAGTTATTTGTATCGTTTGCCCAATAGGTTTATAATACACAAAAAGGAATATAATACACTTTAATCTTATTAAGTCTTTCTCTTTCAAGTTTACCTTTTTATGCTTCTCTTGATTTTTGTGTTTAAATAAAAAATTTTCTATTTAGCTCTGGTCTTCATCAGAAATTCTTGAAAATCTTATTTATTTTAAAAAAAATCTATTTTTTCCCTGAAGAATTATACTCAGTTTGTTGCAATTCTAGTTCCCTTGTCTTACAGAATATCTTATTCCAAACCCTCTGCTCTTTTAATGTGTAAAATGGGAACTCTGGAATTTGGCTATAATATTCCTGAGAGTTTTCATTTTGGCATCTTTTTCATGTGTTAATAGGTGGATTCTTTCCATTTCTATTTTGCCTTCTGATTCTAGGATATCAGGGCAGTTTTCCTTTATAATTTCTTGAAATATGATGTCCAGGGTCTTTCCTTGATCATGACTTTCAGGTAATCTAGTAGTTCTTAAGTTATCTCTCTCATTGATCTGTTTTTCAAGTCGATTGTTTTTCCAATTGGATAGTCCTCATTTCTTCTATTTTTCCTTCTTTTCACTGTGTTTTGCTGTTTCTTGTTGTCTTATGGAAAATCAGTTTCCACTTTTGTAAGCCATTTTCCATTTGGTCAATTCTGCTGTTTAAGAAGTTCTTTTTAGTGTATAGTTGAGCCTCTTTTACTAAGGTATTGATACTCTTTTATAATTTTTTTCCTTCTCTCTCATTTTCTTCCTCCAGTTTCCCTCTACTTCTTTTATTTCATTTTTTTAAAAAATCATTCTTAGCTCTTCTGTTAATTTTGTTGGGCTTGTATCCAATTCATATTTTTTCCTTTGAGTCTTTGTTTACAGCTATTTTGATATCATTGACTTTTTCTCAGTTCATGCCTTGATCTTTCCTATCATTATATTAGCTTTTTATGATCACTTTTTGTTGCTGTTTACTTATTTTTCCAGTTGATTTCTTGACTTTTCATTTTATATTAAAGTTGGCCTTTGTTACTAGGGAGTAGATGTGGGAGCACTACCCCAAGCTTCAGGGGTTTTTGTGCTACTATTTTCAGAGCTGGTTCTGTGAGGGTGTAAGTTTTTGTTACTTTCAAAATGATGTGATCCATAGAGAGATGTAGTTACTGCTACTGGTCATTTCCCAGGAAGGGCCTGTGCTCTCCTGAAGCTGCAAACACTAGTGTTTCTCTTTGCCCAGAAACAATGATTTAGGACTGTGTATGGGTAGAACAACAGAATCATACATCCAATGTCTGCAAGGAGTGTCCTGTGATCTTTATGATCAGCTGTTTGACCCTTTGATCACATGTGGGCTGAGAGCTCCCAGAGCTGCTTCCTGCCATTATTGTAGCCACCTCCAAGGATCACTTCTGCGGCTGCTATAATGTAAGCTTCAGGCTTGTTTCCACCTTGCTGGCACAGAGCTCTCTTGCTGACCTCCTAAGTTGTCTCGCACAAGAAAAATGTCTCACCCTGACCTTTTGCTGGCTCTATTCCTCCAGAATTTAATTTGAGGTATTATTTTAGAGTTGTTCAGAGCAGGGTGTTAGAAAAGTTTTTTTTCTGGGTTGCTGCCACTACTCTGCCAAATTGGGTCCACCTCTTAGAAGCACTGTCTTATAGTAACAAAGAATTGGAAATCAATTAATGTCCATCGATTGGGAAATGGCTTAACAAACTGCAGTACGTGAATGTACTCAAATATTAACACAATGAATCCAAATAATAATGGAAAGATTTGCATATATTGATGCAAACTGCAGTAAGTAGAGATAGAAAAATAACATACATAATGAATACGATAATGTAAATGGAAAGAACCCCTACCTCAAAAGTAAACATCACAAAATTATGTAAAGAACAACCATGGTGCAAAGATGATGACAATTACAGCTAGAATTTATATAATACTTCAGGGTTATAAAGTGTTTTACAAATGTTTTCTCATTTTTTCCCCACAATGCTGGGAGGTGGATATTATTATCATACCCATTTTATAGATTAAAAAAACTGCATCAGAAAAAATGTTAATGGACTTACCTAGAATCACACAGCTAGTGTCTAAAGCTGGATAGGAACTCTTCTTCTTGCTTCTAGGATCAGTGTTCTATCCACAGAACCATCTTACTGCATGAGGAGATACTTTCCCGTGCTCCTTTGCAGACATGCAAATCCACACGTGCACATAAAATCAGCTAGATTTTTCTCATTGTTTTGATGAGTTTTTTCTTCTTTTAAAAAAAATTATAAGGGGTGGGTTTCTGGTAGAATGAGATAGAGATACAGAAAAAAATGTAGGTGGTATAAAGTCAAATTTATCAACAAATATGTGTGTTTGTTGATCTATTGATTAATTGATAAATGTTCATTTACATGCAAAGATCACCTAGATCATAAATATTAAAGACAGAATTTCAACCTTGGTTTCTGTTTCCAATTCTGACACTTTAAGCTATACAAAGTAGAGTAAGTTAAATCTGTTCAAATATGTTTCAAATTCATAGCAAACTTTGAGGGGCCATACATTTCATAGACTGTCAGACTTAGATGAAGTACTGAGCTGTTTTGCTGAGTTTCTCTCTCTCTCTCTCTCTCTCTCTCTCTCTCTCTCTCTCTCTCTCTCTCTCAGAAATGGAACTGATATAAAAATTAAAAATATCAACAATAAGTCAAAAATATTCCAAATCAGGTATTTTGTTTCCTGGGGATCAGAAAATGTGTGACAGAAAATAGGATTCAAGAATGAGCTAAAAGGCAAAAGAGAATGAGATAAGGATAAAGGGAAATAGATGAGTGAAGGAAAGGAAAGAAGAGAAGGAAGAAGATGTAGAAAGAGGGTGACAGACAATGGGATAGGGAGATAGAGGGAAAGAAGGAAAGAGAAGGAGAGAAGTAGGAAAAGGAGAGTGATTGAGGTAAGTAGAGAGAGAAGGGGGGAATGGAGAGAAAGAGAAAGAAAATCACCAGGTGGGCTCCTTACCATCTCTCCTAGGCATAATCCACAGCTTATTAGTCTCAACATCTTCCTACTTGTCTCTGTCAGTGTGGATAGCAGCTCTGCATGAATTGCTGTGGATACCCTTTAGCTCATCTGACTGTGTGTAGCAATGCACTAGGCACTTTTAGAAGTCTTTCTTTGGGGGAAGGAGGAAGTGGGCATTGATCTAAAAGGGTGCCTCTCAGAGGCATAAATCTCTGTGCCCATTACAATTCTGCTCTGGTCTTCTAGAGTGTCCCGTTCCATATGGCTGAAAACTCCTCCGGGGAACTGTCTCTGTATCACTTGAAATTGGGACTGAGTAACAAGGATTCAGTTCACACAAATCAAATTGGGGATTACTGTTACTGGTGTCTTCCCCAAGTGCTGCATCTGTCTTGAGTTTCTGGGAATCAGCCAACCTGAACTGTAAGTTTCTCATGGAACTTATAACATCAGATCTTTCAATGGCTGCAGGGTGGAGAAATCCTGAGAACTCTTTCCTAGCTCAATTTCAGGAGGATGAATAAGTAATCAGCTACCTAGTTGTGGATTCTAAGTAGGAGGTTATTCATTGTTTCCTTGCCATAGAAATGTTCAGCATTTTTAGGTCAATGGGGGAAAAGGAAATAAGGCATATGTACTTAAATGCCACTTTAATACTAAATGTTTAAAGAAGGTCTTGGTCTTCTCTTCGAAGTCCCATTGCAAAAAGACACTGGAGATCATGGTATTTAGAACCTGAAAGGATTTTAAATGTCATCTGGTGATGATCTTAGAAACATAAGATTTAGGAAAGAACTTGGAGCCCATCTACTCAACAATTTTATCATACAGAGGAAGAAACTGAGACCCGGGGAAGTCACATGACTTGCCAAGTGTAATATAGGCAGAAATGGCAAAGCAAGAAATATGAATGCTGACTTTGGCAAGCCAGCAATCTTTTTCACTGCATCACTTAACATCTTTCAGTCTCAGTTTCTTCAGGTATTATAAGGGATTCCTATTTCCTAATGTTGTACTGAGATCAAATAAGGTGGTGTATGTAAAGTGTTTTACAAACCAGCAAGCAAATGACGGCCATTAATAATTTTCAAGCTGAGATGGCCCTTAAGACATAGCACATTTGAGCTCTTAAAAACCTTAAATTATGCATTGTTAGAACTAGGAGTCTTATAACACAGAATGTAAAAGCTAGGAGGGAACCTAGAACATAAAATGTTAGCGTTGGAAGCCTTAGAACATAAAACATTAGCACTGGAAGTTCATGAGAATATAGAAATTCAGCGCTAGCAGTGACCTGAGAGCACAGGGTTTCAGAGCTGGAAGGGACTTTGGATTGGAAAATGTCAGAGGTTGATGAAACATTTCTTCAGAAAAGGAGAGCCAGAAGGAACCTTAATATGTTGTACTACCCAAGTGATAAGGAAGCCTAGAGAAAAAATTCATAGAATATTGTAGTTGAAAGTCCCATAACTGAAGAGAGAATTAGCACTGCACATTCCCTTCAAAATTCTTGAATTTAACTCCATCGTTTTTGAGGAGCATGAAACCAAGTTCCAGAGGGAAAAATAATTGTCTTACAAAAGACTCAAAGCAATATAATGGTACACATGAGTCTTAAATCCAGTCTTCCTAACTCCTAGTTCCACCTGTCTTAGAGGGATCCTTATCTCAGTTTTTTTTCTATTTGTATTCTTATCCATTGAACTAGGACAGAGTGAACAGGACAATATCTGATTTTATTTTCTTCTCTTTGCAGTTATTATTTATGACCTTCCTGCCCCAATTATAATCCATACATGAGCTTTTGTTTTTCTTTTTGTAATTTAAATGATAAATTTAACAGCACTAATTAATCCATAATTAGATTATTTTCATTAGTTGTGGAACTTGTACCATCTTAGTTTGTTTTTTTTTTAATGTCTCCCTACTGAGATACTAAAGGCAAATGCCAAATTCTTGTGAAACATTTACCTCCACAGTTAGGCAGTAGAACAGTAAGCAGGATTCTAAGGATATCTTCAGATCAAGACTGTAGTGAACATCTAGTCCAACGCTCTCATTTTACAAAGGAAGAAACTGAAACTCAAAGAAGAGAAAGCATTTATCCAGATCACACAGCAACTCAGAGACAGACATGGGACTAGAATCAGGATCTCCTGATTCTTGATTTATCATTTCTGTTGGAATATACTAGAGCCACTTGAAGTGCTATTGGAGATCCAACTCAGAATGCATCTCCTCTTGTGAGAAGATGATACAAGGAGACTGAGAGGCAGTTGCTGTTCTCTGACTGAGAGGCTGTTGCATTGTCTGACCTCTCTCCTCTTCCTTCTGCCTCCAATTTATCTAATTTCCAGTCTGCAACACCTGTGTCAGCAAAGGCTGCCCTGCATCTCCTTCAGATGTTATGATCCACAGCTGTGGAGGTTCTCGGATAATTGACCTGAGCCTTAAAACTTCTTCCTTTTTATCTAATTGCCTCTAATTTGTTTCCAAAATAGAGGCAGTAGATGATTTCAGAACTATGGACAGCGACTAAATTGCACAATAATTTAATAGCTACCTATAGCTAACCATGAATTCTGTGGAGGCTTGTAGATGTTTCCTGTAGTTCTCACCATTAAAGAAATATTTTTTTAAAAAAACCATTTATTTCAATCTTAAGTAATCCCGATAATAATTTTAGAACATCATGAGATCAGTTTAACCTCTGCTTTTATAAGTCTGCTATTCAGTGCTATATGATTCCTTCAAGCTCTAACATTCTATATTCTGAGGTCTCTCCTAATTGATTCTCCACATTTTATAGATCCTTCTTGCTTTAATAATCTAAGTTCTAACATTCCTTATAGCTTCAACAATCTAGGTTCTAACCTCCCATTCTGTGTCTTAAAATCACTTCCATTTCTGATCCCCTAAAGTACTTTTCATCTACAAGAGCCTCTGAAATACCCTGGTGTGGTTTTATCCCTGAGTGAGATTTCACTTCCTAATCTTTTGACTGATGTAGGTTCTGTTGTCTCAGGAGAGCCCATCTCGAGCTCTGAAAAGACCCGAGTGGAACAGCTTTCCTGCAAGCATTAGAGACTCAACTTTGCTGACTGTGGAGGAAATTAATTCGATGACTGATCTGGAAGAGGAGCGGCCTGCTCAAATTAATGAGGTATTACTGGGGACGAGGGAAACAATTAGGACATTTAGCACCGAAGATAAAGCAAACATTTTTTCCATCAAAAATATTAAAGCTAATTCAATTGGAAATTAAGAGATGAGTGCTGGATGGTGAAGCTTAGGGAGAAGGCGATGACTTCATCGAGCAGAGTGAAGGAGGGGGAGAGTTCTCCAAGCCCAAATGCAAAATAGATGCAGCATGGTCCTTAGTGAAGATGAAATAAATAATTCTACCATATTCTTAAGAAAAGTCATCAAGGGCACCATGTTCCTTGTCCGGTGGATATTAAGTAATCAGTCTGACAATGCCATTGAATTAATTAAATCGAACTCTCCCTTGTGGCTGGCTTATAGGTATAGTATGACTGGTAGAGCAATGAAAGTATATGTGGACCCACTGAGTACTGTAGCCACTCTGGGGCATTTCAAAAAATGTTAGAGCTGGAAAGGACCTTAGGGATTACCTAATCATCACTGAATCATAGATTTGAAGATCAAAAGGACCAAGTAATTAAATCCTTTCAATTAACATATAAGAAAATTGGAGTCCAGATGGGTTATATGACTTCTCCAAGGCCACATAGGTCATAAGTAATAGAGCTCAAATTTGAATCGTTGTCCTTCAATTCTGAATAAAGTATCCTTTCAATTATATCGCAAGGAATCTAATTGTATAAACAAAGAAAGAGGGTTTAATAAAGAGGAAGTGACTTTCCTAAAGTCACTTAAAAAGTAGCAGAGCACAGGATTGAACCAAGGTTCTGACCACAAATCTAGTGTTGTTTCTACTATAACCATACCACCTCAAATTTGTTCATCATACACAAAAGGATACTGAAATTCAGAGACTGGAAATGACTTAATGAAGGATTAAAGGTTCATTGACTTAGAATTGGAAGGGACTTTGAAGAAATCTAGGCTGATTCTCTCATGTTATATCTAAAAAACCCAAAGAGATTTAGTTTCTTGCCCAAAGTTGTTGTTGTTGCTGCTGCTGCTACCATTGCTTTTGTTAATGTTATTGTTGTTATTCAGTCATTTTAGTCATGTCTGACTATGATTCCATTTGGGGTTTTCTTGGCAAAGATTCTGGAATGGTTTGCCATTTACTTTTTCAGATCATTTAAAAGATGGGGAAACTGAGGCAAACAGAACGAAGTGACTTAAAGTCATATGACTACCAAGTGTCTGAGGCCAGATTTGAACTTAAGTCTTCCTGACCCCAGATCCAGTACCCTATAGTACTACCTGGATTTCCCTTGTTCAGATACTGGAAGTTTGGAGCACAGCCAGTACTTAAGTCTATATCCCAACTCTTGTAATAATGCAAGTCATCATTATATGGCATTTAAGACAACTGTACCAGTTAAAGTAGTGCTGATTCCATTGGAAAGTCTCCTACCAACATTCCCTGCAATTATTTACCAAGTAGCAAAAGAAAAAAATCCTAGCAGTTCACTGATGTTTTAGAAATGTTGAGCATTCCGAGACCTGACAATTTATTCAATCAGTTGACCTGAACCTTTGTCCTTGTACTGGATGAGAAAAGATGTGGGAGGGAGGAGAATAAGTTCAGCATGCCTTTTGTGCTCCCTACTACTAGCTGGCTGAACTATCAACAGCTAACAAACCAACAGAAGTTGGACTGATGCTAACTGGCAACTTAAACAACCAATGGCAATTGTCATGATGATGGTAAAGTGCTCTGCTCTGCATTGGTCCTGGGACTCATCAGAATTTTACAGAGTGATGATATTGGGGAACAGGAATTGTGATATCAGACTCATTGTTATCTACTTTAATGTCATCCCAAAACTTCTGCTAAATGTGCAGAAATATTTAGAGAGGAAAGACGCCTGACCTGGAGATGCTTCAAGAAAAATCAGGACCTCTTCAGTCTATGTCATCAAATATCCAAGAAATCCATGCATGTGAAAAGGACTGATGGGTATCCAGTAAGTCAAAGCAGAATACTAGTACAATATTTATCACTAATTCCAAGAGGCCATTAGTAACTTTGCTCAAAATATTTCAACTCTCTCTCATTTTGTTCCTTAGTGAAATGATGAGATAGAAACTGGATTATTTCCAAGATCAATCACAGATCTTCCATTTTATATTATAAAGACTTTGTTTGTTCTAACAACTGGTCTTTTAAGGCTTCTCCAAGCTCCGACACCTTTAAGTTCTAATATAGCTCCAACCATTTTCATTCCTTCTTCTAAGACTCCATTCAGCTCTGAGTGGTTTTTGGTTCTGAGGTTCCCCCATCTGTGACACTTATGATTTTAAGGAACCTCCCAGATATGATATTCGATGTCCTAAGGCCCCGTTGATTGCTAACATTTCATATTGTAGGGAGTGATCACTCTAAGGATCTTCTAGTTAGAAATACGATGATGATGATGATGAAGAAAATAAAAATAATGTTGTTGATGTCAATAATGATGCTACAGCTGCTGCTGGGATGATATTGATGAGCTTCACCACATTAAATTTAGACACATTAATGAGATCATCACAGGAAGTGATAGAAATAAGTGCTTTCAGAAATCAGAAATCATGTCTCACAATATGGCGGTGTTTAATTGGCTCTCCCATTTTTTTGCTCAGGGAATTGAATTCTATCTACATGGACCTCCTCATTGTCCCCTAAATGAGTATTCTATTTTCTATCATCGTGCCTTTGCACAGGCTGAGGTTAACTCCTAAAATGTACTACCTTCTCATCTTTGCACTTTAAAGCAATTCTCCAAGATGCTCAGATCAAGAGCTACTTTTTTTTTTGCTGAGGCAATAGAGGTTAAGCGACTTGCCCAGGGTCACACAGTTAGAAAGGGTTAAATGTCTGAGGCCAGATTTGAACTCAGGTCCTTTGACTTCAGGTGTGGTGCTCTATCCACTGCACCACCTGGTTATCCCAAGAGCTACTTTTTTTTTAAAGAAATAAAGAGTGAGAGGCAGCTAAATGCAAGGTAGATTTGTACCTTTCCTACAATTTGTAGTCTAACAATTTCTCAATGATAGCAAGAGGTTCAGTGATGTGTCCACTGTCACATAGCGAATATGTGTCAGAGGCAGAGAAAGAGTTTAGAATTTAGCACTTATCAACTTCTGAACACATAGTAGGTGCTTCATAAATGTTTGTTGACTTGGTTTTGTTTGGTTTTACTCATAAAACTTCAGAACTACAAGCAACTTTAGAGATCATACCATTCAATGAGTTTGAAAGATGGGGGGGGGAATACTTAAAATGGGGGATACCAAAGAGTCAGAGACTGTTAAAATAAGAAGAAATTCTAGAATGTAGAACACTGAATATTAAAGCTCTAAGGACCCTAATTAGGTTAGAAAAGATTGAATATTCAAACAAGTCAACTAACGGTTGGAGAAACTGAGATATTATAATTGGAAAGGACTCCAGAGTCATAGAATGTTAAGAGCATTTATATGCTCAACAAATGTTACTGCTTGAAGGAGCCTTAGAAGTCACCTTCTTTAGACAATTGTGATTCCTCAAGAGGGGAAGTGACTTACTTAAGATCACAGAGCAAGTCACTGAGTGTGACTTTGAGGAAGTCCTGGGATATCCTTCAACTTAATTTTTTTCATCCAAAAAATTAGGTAGTTGAGTTCAATCTCCTCACAAGTTCTTTCTAAGCCTGACTTATGCTTCTTTGTTTGTCAAATGAATTGTACAAGGTGATTTCTAAAAATCCCCTCCAGCTCTGATATTCTGTGTCCTGTACTCCAAAATTACCTCCTAGAGCTGACATTCTGCTTTAAGGCCCCTCCTCACTCTAACATTTTATGCAACTAAAATCCCACCAAATTCTGACATTCTATGTTCTGAGTCATTCCAGCTCTGACATTCTGTGTTCTAAGATCTATTCCAGCGCTGAAATTCACCATTCTAAGTCCCCCTTTCAGTTTTTCTGTCCATTTGTTTGATCATTTCAGCCACTTCTGACTCTTTGTGACTCCATTGGGGATTTTCTTGGCAGAGATACTGGAGGGGCTTGCCATTTCCTTCTCCAGATTATTTACAGATGAGGAAATCGAGGCAAACAGAATTATAAATGATTTGCCCCGGGTCACCCAGCTAGTAAAGGTCTGAGGCCAGATTTGAACTCAGGTCTTCTGGATTCCAGACCTGGTACTTTATCCACTATGTCACTTAGCGATCCCTACACTGTAAGAACTGCCTCAGCTCTCAGTTTCTTCCAATGACTATGGTGATCCAGGCAGGCCCTCTCTACTCTGTCACTCTACATCTCTCAAATGCCTCCCAGAGAAAGCAGCTGAGATTCCTCAATTGTTGAGTTGCTTGAGGGCGGTGAGCCCCAAATCCCCATCCAGCTCCTCAGCTAGAAGGTTCCAAGCTCCCTCCCAGCCGGAGTGGCCAAGGCCTCCGAGATGCCAGGCCCAAAATGGACTAATAAAAAGGAGAGAAGTGTCTCTTTCGGGTAGTAACAGGAGCTCAGAAAAACAAACAAGTAGAAGGCACTGCTTTGGCAATTATACAGACAAACAAATCACTTTCCCAAATTGCTTCTTTGGGGAATTACAGCTCCTGGAAATGAAACACAAACAGATTATTAAAAAAGAGCTCCCCGTTGGGAGAGAAACAGTATTTACAAGAGAAGATGTGCCTAGCTGGACCTCTAATTGCTGTTCATTATCTCATATTGATTTAATTAGTTCCTGCACTCAGGTCTAAATTGCCTGCTGCCCGCAGCAGGGATGCGGGAGAGAGGGGGTTCAGATTGACCGAGCAGGGGAGCTCCTTGGTTCCCCCAATCTATAGCCTCCTCCCTCCTCTGGAACACCGGGGTCAGCTCTCACGGGGTGTCATTAGTGTGACTGGGCATTATGGGCTGAGGACCGCCAGACCCAGCTGGGGGAGCCTCTCTCTATTGCTTAATCTGTGGTGGCTGCCGAGGAGCTAATTAGCTCCAGTAATTAGGGAGAGTGTCTTCCTAACGTGGAATTAGAGTCTTTGAAAGCATAAGAAGATGGATAGTCTAGTCTGACTGCATAAGAGGGAGGTGGAAGGGGGGGGAAAGGCAGCCTGGGCCTCCCAGGAAGTCCTCAGGGGCTCGGCATGGAGTGTCAAGTACACTGGCTCCCCCCTGCCCCAGGATGCCAGGGCCCCAAGTTGGTCCATTCCCCAGAATCCCCCACTGAGTACAGTTTTCTAAGTAAAGGAGGAGAAGAGAAATTATTAACAGCTTCTTGGTTTTCTCTAGTGGCCTTTTGGGACCAATTGTCTTGAAGATTTGGGGTTTATAATTGCCTGTGATGTATGGGGGAATTGGCAATCAGGCTTTAAGGTTGCTAATTGCTTCTTTAAGATAATCAAGTCCAAAAGAACACACCATGCTCTGAGTGCCCCAGGTCTGAGATGGGCAGTTCAGCCTCCACATCTTGCTTCAGGGGCTTGTTTTGAATTGATTTCAGCATTTACTAAGTGCTTGCTTACTAGGGACATGAGACATATGACATGAAGTCTGCCCTCAAGGGTCATTCAGTTTAACAGGGATTGTAGCCCCAGAAATAATTAGACCTAGAGCTGGAGGGAACTTCAGAAGCTGATTCCTCCATTTTACAGATGAAGAAACTGAGGCCCAGGAAAGTAAAATGAATTAACCAGGATCATCCCTACTGTCATCAATTTAGAGCTAAAATCCACTGAATCCAATTTTTTTTTAATTTTACACACAAGTAAACTAGTGCCCACAGAAGAAGTATCTTGTCTAAGTGGCAGAGGTAGGATTTGAAACCAGATCTTCTTAGAGTATGATCAAGAGGCAGCAATAAAGTCCTGGATTCAAATCTCAGCCCTATTGTTGCTACCTTCATGATCTTATGAAATTCATTTAACTTTAAGGGGCTTCAGTTTTCTTATCTGTAAAATAGGGATAGCAATATCTGTTTAATTCATATCATGGGATGACTATACAGAAATCATATTTGTTTTTTTGTTTGTTTGTTTGTTTTGTTTTGTTTTGTTTTTACATCACTTGCATTTCCCCATTTTCTTTCTCCAACACTCCCAGAGACCCTTCTCTTATAAGATTTTTTTTAAATATGAAGAAGAGAAAAATCAGCAAAACTGATCAATATAAAGAGAAATTTGACAATATAGCTAGTGTTCCACATAGATGAATCCTACCTTCCTTCTCCAAACTCCAAGCCTTGGTAAAGGAGTGGGGGAGGAGGGTGTAATCTTATCATATCTCTCCTTTGGAGTCATTTTTTTCTTCATGTTCAGCATTCATTTTTAAACTTTTTTTACAATAATAACTTTTTTTATTTTTCCAAATACATGCAAACATAATTTTCAGCATTCACACTTGCAAAACTTTGTGTTCCAAATTTTTCTCCCTTCCTCCCCATCCTCTAGACAGCAAGTAATCCAATATAGGTTAAACACATGCAATCTTCTGAACATATTTCCACATTTATCATGCTGCACAAGAAAAATCAGATCTCAAGGGGAAAATGAGAAAGAAACAAACAAGCAAACAACAACAAAAAAAATAAAATGACTATGTTGTGATCCATATTCAGTCCCTCTAGTCCTCTGTCTGGATACAGATGGTTCCCTCCATCCCAAGCCTATTAAAATTGGTCTGAATCACCTCATTGTTGCAAAGAGTCAAGTCCATCACAACTGATCATCATATAATCGTGTTGTTGCTGTGTAAAATGTTCTTTGGGGTCTACTCATTTCACATATCAGTTCATGTAAGTCTCTCCAGGCCTTTCTGAAATCATCCTGCTGATCATTTCTTACAGAACAATAATATTCCATAACATTCATATACCATAACTCATTTAGCTATTCTCCAGGTGATGGGCATGCACTCAGTTTCCAGCTCTTTGTCACTAAAAAAGGGGCTGCAACAAACATTTTTGCACCTGTAGGTCCTTTTCCCTTTTTTATGATTTCTTTGGGATACAAGCCCAATAGAAACATTTCTGGATCAAAGGGTATGAACAGTTTGATAACCCTTTGGACATTCATTTTCAATTATTTTATGACAGAGGTTTATGAGGGCTATAGAAATTATGGCTAATTATTTAATTTATGTAAAGACAAAGTAGATGACAAATTGTCAGGTGATCAGCACATAGTCTACAGGAATGTAGTCTTGAAAAGAAATTTTTCATTTGTTCATTTGAGACAATATGCTCATCAGAGAGAACTGATTCTATAATACTGATATTTGTAAACTTTTTTTCTCAAAACAATCTCTGCTTTAAAAAAAACTATGACATAGATAATAGTGTTATTTATTTTCATCCTCATTTAATGTAGCTCAGAAAGCTCAATTAACTGGGTTAACTTACCCAGGATCACATAGCTAGTCAGTGGCACAGACAGGATACAATGGCAAGTCCAGTCTTGCAACCACATGCAAGGTGGTTTAATAGAAAAGAGATTTTGAGTTGGGAATCCTGGGTAATAAATATTGTTCTGTTACTACTTGTTTGACCTTGAACAAGTCATTGTCCTCTCTCTGAACCTTGGTTCTACATTTATGAAATGAAAATAATAATCTCAATGTGTCTTACCTCATTGCTGAGGTTGGCCATTTATAATCTGTAAAGAGTTGTAGAAATGTCAATATTTATAGGTAAGCTTTCTGTAGGAGGAAAGCTTTGTAAATAAAATAAGCAGCCATTGATTGAGGGATGACTTAATAAGTTGGAATATGTGTATGTTATAGAATAATGTCCTTGTCTTGTATGTCATGGGAAACATGGCAAATCTGGAGAAGCATAGGAAGAGTCATTTGAATTGATACAAAGTGAAATGAAGGAACGTCACAAGAGTAGAAATGGAAAGAATTATTACAAAACAAGTGAAAATGAATGTTGAACACTAAAAATAAACTCAAGTATGACCCCAAGGAGAGGTATGTTGAGACATCTCCCTCATTACTTTGTAGAAATTGGAAGTTTGTTGAAGGAAAAGAGGGTTCAGCTATGTGGAAAATTAACTATTCTTCAATTTTTTCTTTATTTTCATCAGTTTTCCTGATTTTTCTCTGCTTCCTCCTCTTTTAAAAGAAATCTCTTTCTAATAACGACTTTTTAGGAGGGTTAGGGAAAGGAGATGGGGGATTTAGGTGAAATAAAAACAAAAAAAACAATAACAATTATTTTAAACATCTATTAAAAATGATGTTTGTTTGTTTTTATCATTTATCTGTTATTACTATTCTCTAAATACAGGTCCGGGAATACTCTCCATCCCAACAGACTTTTTTCATTGCTCTGAATGTCAGCTAAAAGTGATGTCTCAGCACAGTGCCTAGCTCTTAGGAACTGATCTTATTATAATCTGTCTTCTAGTTTCTGGCCCCTAACTAGTCTGTGTACTTCTTGAGGATAGGGAACATTGTCTCATTTGCCTTTTTCCTTTCAACACACAAGCATATATTCAATTTCAAGATCACCATATAATTTCATAGATCCACAGAATATTTAATTATGGGCACCACATTTTAAGAAAGATATTGATAACCTTGAGTACTCTTGACTGAAAGGAAAGCAGCCAAGATAGGGAAGGACTTTGAGATCATTCAGCATTTGAATCAGGGTGAAGGATTTAGCCTGGAAAAGAGAAGGTTGGGGAGAAGAGGACAGCTGTTTTTGAATATTAAAGGTCTGTTTTTTTGTTTTTTTGTTTTGTTTTGTTTTTTGTTTTTTTTGGAAGAGGGATTAAATTCATTCTTCATGTGCCCAGAGGACAGACTAAGATTAATGGGTGAAAACTCAAAAGATGTGAATGTAAGTTTTCTAACAATTAAAGCTACTTCAAAGTAAAATGGGCTGACTCTGGAAATTGCAGATTATTCCTCTAGGGAGGCCTTCAAGCAAAGGATAGAAAGCCACTTCTTACATCAAATTTAGTCTCATCTCTGCATTGGATTTGATTCTGAGGTCCTGTCCAACTATAATTCTGTATATCATCATTGTCATAGTTGGAAGTAAAGAAGGAAGGAAACAAGCACTTATTGAGTGCCTTTGGTGTGCCAGGAAACTGTGCTTAATCCTTTATGAATAGTCTTTCATTTAATCCTTATAGCAACTCTAAATTTTTTTATTTATTATTTATTGTTTTTAATTTTTATTTATCTATTTATATTATTTGTTATATTTGTTTATATTATTTATTTGATATTCATTAATAAGAAATATGTATTTATATTATTTATTTGATATTTATTAATAAGAAATATTAATTAATTATTATTATTATCCCATTTTACAGTTGAAGAAAATGACACAGATAAAGGTTCAATGATTTGCCCAGGATCATACAGCTATGATATGTCTGAGTTTGGATTTCAGTTCAGATCTTTCTGATTCCAAGTCCTTGCACTATCCCTTTGGGAGGGATCTCAGTTGCCAATTAGTTCCACCATAACTGAATTAGAATTCCCTCTCCTATTAACTGACTTTCCCATATCACTTTAGGGTTGCAAAGTTCTTTACAAGTATTGATTCACTAACTACTTATTAACAAAACTTTAAGTTAAATATATGTATTATTATTCCCATTTTGTAAAAAAGGAAACTGAGGCTCAGAGAGGTTAAATGGTTTCTGGTTGACACTGCCAGTTTGTATTAGAATGGAAGCTCAACCTTCTTCTTTCTCCATGTTCATTTCTTTCTCTCCTACATCATGTAACTTCAATCAATCAATCAACACGCATTTATCAAGCTCTTACTCTCTGCCAAGTATTATATTAGGTTCTGAGGAAACAAAAAGTAAAGGTTAGATTTGTGCTTTCATGGTGAACTCTTGAGTGCCTCCCTCATTCAATTCACATATATACCTTCTCTGCAGCTAGTAGCCTTGGAGAGAGAATGTATGTAGCCCTGAGACTTTAACCAGAGTCCCACAGTCCCTTGAATCAGAAGCAGAACATAACCCTAGGTCTCTCTGACTCCAGGATGCTCTCTCTTCCTCTTTATTCTGCTTCTTGTTGACCATTGTTTATAAAGACAAAAATGAAATAGTCTCTGCCTTTAAGGAGACTACAATCTATTGGAAGAGAAACATCCCATCTACTGCACTGACAAGTGGTCAGTCATCAAGCCTCTTCTTAGAATCTTCTTATGATGGAGAATACACTTACTTCAGAGACAGGAGTCTTTTGACAAAACAACCCATTATAATATTGGATTACCTGCCATTTAGGGGAGAGGGTAGGGGGAAGGAGGGGAAATTTTGGAACACAAAGTTTTCTAAGGGTCAGTGTTGAATAATCATCCATGTATATGTTTTGAAAATAAAAAGCTTTAATAATAATAATAAACAACAACCAATTACATATGTTAGAGTATGGTCAACTGGCAACATTGTCCATTTTATAAAGAAGTGTTGATTTGGAATCTTAGACTGTAATAACTTCTAACAAGAGAAGCTAGGGGGCACCATTGTGGACAGAGCGCTGGACCTGGAGTCAGGAAGACTGATCTCCCTGAGTTCAAATCCAGTCTCAGATACTTACTGGCTGTATGATCCTGGACAGTTCACTTCACTCTGTTGTCTCAATTTCCTCATCTGCAAAACAAACTGGAGAAGGAAATGACAACCCCCTCCAGTATCCAGTCAAGAAAACCCCAAATAAAGTCATGAAGAATCAAGCATGACTCAACAATGAGTTTCCTCTACATTGTCTAATTTTGAATCTTTGCAACTTCCATCTGTTATTCTTATTTTCTTCCTCTTTGACCATGAAGAACAAGTCTAATAATTTAGATAGTCTTTCAATTAGATAGTTGAAGACAACTCTCATGTCTTCCCTCAGTCTTCTCTTTTCCAAACTAAATATTCCCAGTTCCTTCACTGGAATCTCAGAAGGCATTAAATCAAGACTCTCCATTCTTTATGTTGCTCTTCTAAGGATTCTCTCCTTCTTGTTAATTCTTTCCTAAAATATGACCCCATATTTAGGGAAAAAAACTGAATATCACATACTAAATATGATCTGATCAGGGCAGAGTCCAGAAAGATCACATCCTCTGTGTCCCTTTTGATGTACTCTATGGCACAGCAACTTTGTGACTGCCACATTGTGGTGCTTGACTCAAGAAGCTTCATGAATTCCTCCTTGATTCTAGGGCATGAAACTTTTTTCTCTCTGACACTGAAACCGATTCCCTGTTTGGTACCAGTCTTATATTTCCAGGATGCTTACACAACCCTCTGACACACCCTTTACACTCTAGCCAAAATGTTCTCCCTGATGGTCTCTGGGCACATCATTCTCTCTTTTATTATTGTGCCATTGCTAAAGTACATTTGGAATGCATTCCCACCTTACTGCTTCCTCTTGAAGACCTTAATTCTCTTCCAGACTCAGCTCAGTTCCTAACTCCACTTCATCAGGTTTATCCTCATGTCCAGAGCTGTTGATGCTCCCCCCAGCTTGATTTTATTCTGTATATATGTCATATTGACTTCTCTTTAAATGTATTGTATGTAACATCCTTGAGAGCAGGGATTTTTTCCCTAATGTCTGTATCGTCCAAAAGTAACACAGTGCTTAGGAAATAGGATCAAGGTTCTGGACCTGGAAGAGAGCTCAGAGGTCATCTAATCCAAAGTCTCTATTCTACAAATGAATAAAAAAAGAAACTGAGGGTTAGAATTAGAGTCAAAGTTGGTCTCCAATTAACGCAAGTTGGAAATGATTGAAGAGGCAAGGGAAATATAAATTGCTTTGTTTCTGACCTGGGTCAGTTACTGTGCCCAATCCACTACAGGAAATCCATTGGAGTTGGAACATAGGGGGCACTGGAGTCTTTCTCACTGTTCCTAACATCGCAAGGATAATAGTGGAGTATGCTATACATCTGCTGGTTATCCCTTTGCTTTATTATGTAGCCCACCACCCATTGACATTTGCCTGAAAAGGACCTATAACCTACCTATCCCTTAGAGTCAATCACTCTATCAATCATATATTATACATGTCTATTACGTGCCAGTTACTGTGCTAAGTGATAGGAATACAAAAAAGGACAAAAATAATCATTATTCGAATGTTGGAGGGGATGTGGGAAAACTGAGACACTAATACATTGTTGGTGGAACTGTGATCGGATCCAACCATTCTGGAGAGCAATTTGGAACTATGCCCCCAAAATTATCAAACTGTGCATACCCTTTGACCCGGCAGTGTTTCTACTGGGCTTAAATCCCAAAGAGATATTAAAGAAGGGAAAAGGACCTGTATGTGCAAAAATGTTTGTGGCAACCCTTTTTGTTTTGGCAAGGAACTGGAAACTGAGTGGATGCCCATCAGCTGGAGAATTGCTGAATAAATTATGGTATATGAAAGTAATGGAATATTATTGTTCTATAAGAAACGACCAGCAGGATGATTTCAGAGAGGTCTGGAGAGATTTACATGAACTAATGCTGAATGAAGTGAGCAGAACCAAGAGAACATCATACACAGCAACAAGATTATGTGATGATCAACTCTGTTGAACATGGCTCTCTTCAATAATGAGAGGATTCAGACAAGTTCCAATTCCGGTTAAGTGATGAAAAGAGCCATCTACACCCAGAAAGAGAACCATGGGAACTGAATATGATTTACAACATAGCATTTTCACACTTTTTGTTGTTGCTTGCTTATATTTTATTAAGCTCCTTTTTTTACTGTTTTGATTTGATTTTTCTTGTGCAGCACAATAATTGTATAAATAGGTATGCATACATTAGATTTAACATATATTTATAGCATGTTTAACATATATTGGACTACTTGCCATCTAAGGAAGGCGTGGGATAAAAGGGGGGAATTTGAACACAAGATTTTGCAAGGGCTAATTTTGAAAATTTTTCTATGCCTAAGTTTAGAAAAATTAAAAAAAAACTTTAATAAAAAAAATTAAAAGCAAGAAAAAATATTCATTATTTTCAAAAGCTTTCATTCTAATGTGGAAGAAAATAAATAATCAAATGTGAACTATCGGTAAGATAAGGGAGATGATGAATCTTTATTTTTGTTTTATTTTGTTTTTGCAAGGCAATCAAGGTACCTGTCTTTCTAGAATCCTTCCAATATCAACCACTTCCATCTTTTGTCATCATTTCCAATTTGCCAGACAGAAGGTGAACTTTCATTTATTTATTTGCACTTATTTCATTATTAATGATTTGTAATGTTTTTTTCATATAAAATGGTCTTCTGACGTTAAGCCTAGAATTTTTTTTTTTACCATAGAATGTTGACTCTTGTGAAATTAGAAATCTAGTGAGAGAAACTGGAAAGAAATAGATTAAATTTCAAATCATTATATGATATAGAGAGTATAGATAGAGCCTGTGTGGCATAGTGGATATAGTGAAGGGCTTGGAGTTAAGAAAACCTGGAACTCTGACATTTACCAGCAGAGGGATATTAGAACCTCTGGTTTCATTCAAAGCTCAACTTGAACAACATCACCTACATCAAAAATAGAATCATAAAAATTGAAAATTGTGTAGTTGTGCATTAATATAACAATTATGGGAAGCAAATAGGAATTATACAAAAAATAATTGACTAAAACACCCATACTCTTTGATCCTGAGAGTCACCTGTTATGCATATGTCTCCAAGGAAATAAAAAGAAAAGGCTCCATACATAACAATATATTTCTAATCCCATTTTGTAGTAGCAAAAAAGGGGAAGAAAGTAGATTTCCATCATTCTGGGAAAGCCCGGACATATGGGCGTCTAAGTCATTGAATAAATAGAGTACTGTGCCCAAATTTAGGAAAAATCATATTCCCGAATTCAGATCTGGCTTCAGACACTTACTAGCTATATGTCCCTTGGAAAATCAGTTAATCATGGTTGCCTCAGTTTCCTCCTCTAGAAAATGAACTGAAGAAGGAAATGGCAAACCACTTTGTATCTTTGCCAAGAAATCTCCAAACAGTTTCCTAAAGATTTGGACACAATTGAACAACAACAAACATACTATGGCTCGTGAATATCTTGTAATGTTACCATGTTAATGAAATGATGAATGTGATGCATACAGAGAAGCATCAAAAGATCTGCATGAAATCAAGATGTAAAGAAAACAATATGTAAAATGACTACAGCTGTGTAAATGGAAAGAATAATTGGAGAGTTAAGTATAAAAAATTACATAAAACCAAAACAAACAAGCTTGGCCACAAGAAGTGAAAAGACATCTCTCATTTCTTTGCAGAGGTGGATGGTGGGATAGCAGTGCATGTTTGTGGAACATTACATATAATGACAGATTTTTTTAAAAGTATTACTAAAATTACTAGATTTTTTTTTCCTTTCTTTTTTGGAGAAGTATTATTTTGTTTAACATGTAACATGTGGTACACTGTGTGTTCAATACTGATGTAAATTATTTGTCTACATAGGTCTGTCTAAACATGGCTCCTAAGGAGACAAGAAAGAAATATATTTCTAGAGTCTATCTCTCCACTCTTCTCCAAAGGATTCTTTGATTTTCACAAGAAGAGAAGAAGGAGAGAAGGAGTTTGGGGCCAGAGGCTGGCCACTCTATTCTTTTTATTGAAGCAGAATAGAACTATATCTATCTGTTCTCCTAAAAATTGTTAGTATTGGAGAAATCATTTTTAGGTTTAAGCTTCACTCCTGATTTTTATCCCTTTATGGAGAAGGAGCGCCCCAAGCTATATATCTAAGGCTTGACTCTCTTCCCATCAAATGTCAGTTCCAAAATGAACACATGTAGCGAACAGCAAATAAACCAATTTATCCAAGAGAATAGCAAAACAGAAAGCAGAGAAGGTATACTTGCAAAAATATATACCAGAAAATACAGAGGGAATGAGTTCTCCCATTGGGAGCAAAATAACTCAGCTCAACTGAGAGTCCCAGATCTTACCCAAGGGGAAATTCCCCAAAGTCTCTGGTGTAGTAAGCTGGGAAGAAGGACATGATCAAGGTACCATCTCCTTTACATGCCAATTTCTTGCCAGGCTGATCCTCTCTTTGGGGACTAGAGTCAGGAAGACATGTCTTCCCTCGCAAAGCTGGAAACCTGAAGACCAGAATCTTCCCTCTCCTAGCTTCTCACCAATTCCATCTCTCAAATAGACACACCATTGTGGAAAACCCTAAATTTAAGGCCTGGATTACATTCATAAAGGGTGGCTCTCATGGAGGGATAATAGGAGGAATATTAAAGGAAATGAAGGCAATATAAAACAGAAGATTATAATAAAAATTTATTTATAAAAGAGGATCATGAGCTTTTATGAGCTGTATGCTGCATATTTGCTGTGACCTTAAAGAGATCACTTTAACAACAGCAACAACAATAATAAGCTTACTATCTTCCAGGCACTATGCTAAGTTCTTTGTCTTTTGTTTACTTTTCTTTTTCTTTCTTGTCTTTCTTTTCTTTTTCTTTTTCTTTTCTTTTTTTTTTTTTTTTTTTGGAGAGGCAATTGGGGTTAAGTGACTTTTCAGAGTCATACAACTAGTATTAAGTGTATGAGGCTGGATTTGAACTCCTGACTTCAGAGCCAATGATCTATCCACTGTGCCATCTAACTGCCTGCGTAGTGTATAATTATTATCTAATTTGATCTTCACAACAACTCTGAGAGGTAAGTGCTATTATTATCCCCATTTCACAAGAGAAGGAAGTTAAAGCAAACAGAGTAAGTGAATTGCTGAGGGTCAAAGAGCTAGAAAGTCTCTGAAACTGGATTTGAACTCAGGTTTTCCTGCCTCTAGACTCAGCACTCTATTCCCTGAATCACCTTTTAGAGCCTCAGTTTCTTCCTCTGTAAAATGAAGATGATTCCCCACCTGCATCCCTAGGAAGCGTTTCATCTGGGACCCCCCTTCTCTAAATACTACCATTCCTAATTAGTTCATGTTAAGTCCTCCCTAGCAGATCCTAAACTTACTGAGGGCAGGGATGGTGTCATTTTCACATTTGTATCTTCAGCATCTACCAAAAAGCTGTATGTAAGAGAAGCATTTAATAAATGAGAGGCAAAAAAAATAAAATAAAAAATAAATCAAGGAATTGACTTGAGGGGGCCACATCTTTCTTTTACATCTTTGATTTCAGGGAGCCTAGAGAGCGTCAGATAAAGATTCTTGAGGGGTGACAGCATTGGGGACACACAACCCCTGCAAAAAGGCTCTGGCAGTTTGGTGGTGTTGCCAATCCAGAGCTCTGCCCCTGCAAGAAATCACTTGGAGGATGGTGAGAGAGGGGAGGGGAGCTGGATGCTCATTTCCTGTAACCCTGGGAAAGGATGAGGAATTGTACCAGGATAAAATATGCTCTGTCTCCAGCCTGTCGCTGGCATTCAACTTGGAGCTGAGCCCGGGAGATGCAGTGAGCAGAGGGCTCCAGGCACAGAGGGGAATGGGAAGGGGGGATCTGGGAGGAAGAAGGGATGAGGGAGTGGAGATGGGAGGGGGAGAAAAAGGAGGAACAGCTCTGTGTCCCCAAAAGGAAACCCTTGTGGGATGCTTTGCCATCCCCCAAATGTGGGCGAGAGGAAGCCAGACTGGGAATCAGGAGGTCTAAGTTCTGGTGAGAACAGTGCTCATAAACTCCAGGGTGAATCTAGGTGAACCAGTGACTTCTGGGGAAGATTCAGTTTGGAGAGCATTAGGCAATTTTTAAGCTTCTTCTCCTATCTTCCAGTCTGTATTTATTCTTTTCTGAGCTCTTGCCTTCTCTCCCCTGAGATCTCCTCCACCTCCAATAGAATCAAGCAGACTTTAGAATTGCTAAAGGGACCTCAGTGACCCTGAAGATCAACCCATCCAGGAAAGAAATCCTCATTGGAACCAACCTAACAAGGAGTCATCCATCCTCTCTTTGAAGAACTCCAGTGTGTTTGTGGGGAGATGGGGAGGAGGGATGCTATCATCCCATTCTGCTTTGGGGTAATTCAGACTGTTAACAAGTTATGCTTTTTTTGATGGTGGTTATTGCCATCTCAGCCCCCCCACACGCACACACAATCACACAATATCAAGTATCAATCTGCCTCCTTACATCCCTCCCCCCTTTTGCTCTGGTGATACAGGGAAGTATTCTATGTTTTAAAGGTGTTTCCCACTATTCCTTGTATAGACTTTCCTACTACCCTATGTGACAGAGCATCCCTACTTAGCATCCGGACACTATCCTATCACTCTATTTGGGACTTCTGCTACTCTTTCGATCCCATTCTCCCCAGATCACTGTCTCCACCTTTCTAACCCAAGGCTGTCACCTAACTCTTAATTCATCTACAGCTGCCATCCCTGGGTTTAACATCTGTGACTCAGCCTGCCTTGTTCCCTCATCTCAGCAGGAAAACCATGCATCCCTGTCCCTAATGGGGGTCTCACTCACACCAATCTCTGCAGGCAACTCACCTGCCACTAGAATGTAAACGTCTTTTTTTCTCCCAGATCTCCATTTGGCCTGAAAAGAGAATTAGATTTGGTGCTGTAGCATTTTTTAAAGGGAAAAAAAAGGATGCTTTGTGTATCGAATCAGTATTCCACAGACCACGCTGAATTCAATACATCAAAGGTTGAAGGATCATACAGCCCATTAGCTACAAACTTTAATTTCCCTTCGGGGCTGGTTGGTTACAATGGAACTACAGGCCCAATTACAACTTTTCCTTCACTGACAATCTGCTCAGATCAATAATGCCTACAATGTCTTGACTCAGGATGGCTAGCCTCCCACAATGGACAGCTCCCCAGCGCTGTTCTCCCTGCATAGACTATGGGGAGGGAGGATTGCTGCTCTCATCAATGAAGAGGACATTTATGGCTGGTGGCAGAATGAGCTAAATTGCAGCTACCTCAAAAGGTAGTGAGCTCCACATTACTGAAAGTATTCAAGCAAAATCTAGATGAACATTTATCAGAAAGGTAGATTTGAGCTTCATATATGGTTGGGCCAAGTGATCTGGCAGGTTCCTCTCAGTCCTATAACTATTTGTTTCTTTAAATTGAAGATCTCTTCCAGTTCTGGTTCTTTAAATTGAAGATCTCTTCCAGTTCTGGTTCTTTAAGTTGAAGATTTTTTCCAGTTCCAGTTCTTTAAATTGAAAATCTCTCCCAGCTCCAGTTCTTTAAATTGAAGATCTTTTCTAGTTCCAGTTCTTTAAATGGAAGATCTCTTCCAGCTCTGGTTCTTTAAAATGAAGATCTCTCCCAGCTCCAGTTCATTAAATTGAAGATCTCTTCCAGTTCCAGTTCTTTAAATTGAAGATCTCTCCCAGCTCCCGTTCATTAAATTGAAGATCTCTTCCAGTTCCAGTTCTTTAAGTTGAAGATTTTTTCCAGTTCCAGTTCTTTAAATTGAAAATCTTTTCCAGTTCCAATTCTTTAAATTGAAGATCTTTTCTAGTTCCAGTTCTTTAAATGGAAGATCTCTTCCAGTTCTGCTTCTTTAAATTGAAGATCTCTTCCAGTTCCAGTTCATTAAATTGAAGATCTCTTCCAGTTCCAGTACTTTAAACTTGGAAAGCACATAAGCTGAGTCAGAATTCTGTGGTTCTAAGTTCCCTTCAGGTCTCTGTGGGAGGAGCTCTAGACCTAGAGGGACCCACATTCCCTTCTCAGATTGGCCACCCACTGGCTGTGAAAACAATCTAGTTATTTAACCTTCATGATCCTTCCTTTGCCCTTTGGTAAATGATCATAATAACTTGGGTGTTGTGTGAAGACCAAAAGAGAGATTGTTTTTAAGAATGGGCTTGACTCTAAAGAAGAAATAGGAAAAGGTATCTTCTCCCATCATCTGCAGAGGTTGAGAGGAGGAATAACTAAAGGTGGGAAACATTGTACATGGTGTTAGTTTTTTCTATGTATTTAATAAGCATTAAAGATTTTTCTTTTTCCTCCTTTTCTTTTTTCTTCTTTTTAGAAAAAAAATTGTTGCAATATTAGGATAGCTTTCTGGGAGAGGGGGAAGACAATAGAGGGGAAATTTAAGTGATGTAAAAATAAAAGATCAATAAAATTTATTTAAGCAAAGAAAATGTATGTACTTTAAAATTGTAAAGTGCTCAGAAATATGAATCCATTTCTATTAATCATTATAATTACCCTTCAGTTCTTTGTTCTTAGACCCCCTCAAGTGTTAAGACATTGTTCTATAATAGTTCTCATCTGAGTCAATTTTGAAATTTTCAGTTTTAAAGCCCCTTGCAGCCTTGACCTTCTCTGTTCAAAGGTCCCTCCCATTGCTGACATCCCCCTGTTCTAAGGGCCCCCCAGCCCTGACATTCTGCACAATATGATTCTAAATTTACCTCAAGGTCCAAGTTGCTCTTCCATTATGTGATAAACCTCCCCTGAGTCAGCTCAGGAAAATGGGAGATAAGATACACCCCCCCTTGAATCTCTGAGAGGAACAGATGCTGATCCATTTATAATCAGCACAGATAGATCAGTGGAATAGTCAGTATTTCTGCAGAACTTTAAGGTTTGCAAAGCCTTTTATGTATGTGATCTTTCTTGAGCCTCAAAACAACCCAAGGAGTGCTATTATTCCCATTTTACAGATGAGGAAACTGAGCTGAGAGGAGTTAAACAATCCAATGGTAAATAAGTATCTGGGGTAGAATTTGACCTGTTTTTTTTTTTCTGATTCCAAGTGCAATGGTCCAGCCACTATGCTACCAGGCACTGTGCTAAGTGCTAGGGATACAATAAAATGATTTTTTTTTAAATAAGCCCTGCCCTCAAGGAAATTCCAGGGCCTGATTATGACATTGTTCTTCCTTAATTACAAAAATTAAAAAAAGAGATTTTTCTCCAAATGGGAATTCATTCCTTGGGCTATCTTTTCTTGTCTTCAATATACCAAGAAAACTGGGAGAAGCTGAGAAGGATGAATAGGGCAGAAGATAGATGGAGGAATTAGGATATGTGGAGGAAAAGGCAGAGAGTTGACCATATTTAAAAACAACAACAAAAACAACCAGGTAAGGGCTAGGATAACCATAAGTTGCCCCCAGAGTGAATGATAAGAAGCAAACAGAGGCTTTCCTAGGCTGAGAAATATGGCCCTGGGCCAATGGAAGGGCTTGGGAAGAATTAACATACATATGTCGATTTTTGCTTCATCTGCCTGGGGTTGGTTTGACTCAAGCATTTTCATAAGAGACAAAACAAAACAAAAATTATTAGATCTAGGAAACATTTTATACCATCCATGTCACCTTCTTCCCATGAAATCCAGTGCTTTTCATACTCCACAAAAGCCGGGGTCAAGCCCCACTTCCTACAGGAAGCCTTCCTGGACTACTTCAGTTTCCAATGAACTCTCCATCTCAAAACCAATGTCTTCCTGACCTCTCTGAACTTGGAACAGAAGTCCGATGTCACGGAAAGATAATTGTACTTAGAGCTGGAAGATCTTGGCCACTAAATGAATGTGCGATCTTGGGTAACTCCTTGATCTCAGAACTGGAGTTTTCCCTGCTTATAAAATGGGATTAAGAAGAATTGTTCTGTTCCCTTCATAGGTCTGAGGGGAGCAAAGAGTTTTCTAAATGATAAAGTACCATGAAAGGTTTTCATAACAGCAAATGATGTAGATATGAGTTGTTCATGATGGGTTGCAATCTGCATTAATGGAAAAGGTTTCAGAATTAATGAAGATGGATCTGTGGGGGTGAAATGGAGGAAGAACTGATATCTATTAAACTTCAGAAATAGGAGTTAGTGAGGTTTATTATTATTAATTATTATAATAATTACAATGATGATTGGCGGGGGTGGTTTTTTAAAATGTTTCTTGTTCTCAGAAACCAATTGTTTATGCTTTGTTTCCCACCAAATTACTTTGTGTTTGTTTTATAGTCAATTATCATTATATGTGGGCAGCTTGGTGGCACAGTGGGTAGAATCAGGAAGATCTTGAACTCAAACTTACCAGCAGTATGACCCTGAGCAAGTCACTTAAACCCTTTTGCCTCAGTTGCCTCATATGTCAAATTAATTGATGAAGGAAATAACAAACCATTCCAGTATCTCTCCCATGAATACCCCAAATAGGATCATGCAGAGTCAGACATGATTTAAATGACTTAACAGCAACAATCATCATAAATGCTGTATTCTCTGCCCTTAGTAAATTCTAATGCCTTTGAGAGCAGAGAGTAATATACGTTTTTGTTTCCCTTTGCTACTTCTTTCAACCCCAGACCACCCAGAACCATCAGAGTCACTTGAGTGTTCACATAGTTTTAGTGAGATGGAAGCCACCAAATCTATTCTAACGAGATGGAAGACCAATAGTATCTTCTGTGTGCCTAGGGCACCATCCACCATGCTGCTGAAGCTCTTAGGACTTCCTGGCTTTTTCATCCAAATTTCAGGGGAATTTTATTTTATGTGTTTTCTCCTCCAATTAGAAAGTGAAATCCTTGAGAATAGAAACTGTCTAGCTTTTTTTTTTTCATTTGTACCTTTAGAACTTGGCACATAAGAAGCACTTAATAAACACTGTTTCATTAATTTTCATTCATTCATCTGTATCCCCCTAGCCCAGCACAGTGTCTAGTGTTTAAAATTGCAAATTGAATTGAATGGAATTAATAAGACATGTATATATAAGAAAAGACTGCTTGAATCTGGAAAGGAATCCAACCAACATTAGCCATGGAAATTTAGAAAGAGGATGAGGCTAGAAGAAAACTTTTGTAGAAGGTAATTTCTGTACTTTTGACAAAAGAATCCTTCAATTCATAGATTAAGAATATCTAAGCAAAATTTTACATCATCATTACCATCATCATCATTTGTTTCATCATCACATTTATCAGAGGAAGTATTGCAAAGCCAATAGAAATCTGGTTTAGACTTTATGAAAATCTGGGTTCAAATCTCACCTCTCTGTGACAATGGGCCAAGCTTCAGTTTTCTTATCTGTAAAATGAGATGAAAAATATTATTTATCTTCCTGGATGCTGCTGGGAATTAAATTTGATAAGAGATGTAAAGTCTTTTGCAGGCTTCTATAAATCCCACTGTTTTATGGTTTATGAAAAACTTGCCATTCATTCATCATTTCATTTGATTCTTGCCAAAAATTCAATGAGTTGGGGACTTCCCTGTTTACAAAGGAGAAATGTGATTTCTCAATGGGCACAAAAAAGCTTGCAGAAGTCAGAGATGAGACTGGAATCCTGAGTCTCCCAACTTTCTAAATAAACCTCCTTTCTAGTACACCATGGTGAACTCTCCTTGCTACCTCCAGAGAGATAAGGGATACTCAATGCAGATAGACAATATTTGGATTATAGAATTGAATTGAAGAAGAGCTAAGGAGTTGTATTTGGGCAGGGATTTTAGAATCCAACACAGTTTACTATCATCTCAACAGCCATCTGATGGTGGGATGTCTGGGGATCTTTGGAGCAGCATGATTTCCAAAGGCTCAAAGTTGCAACTCATCCAATAGGTTTCAGAGAGACATGTAGTATATGTTTCATTTGCACCACAGTATCAATGATAAATTGGGTCTACAAGGCAAGAAGAAGAAGAGGAAGAAGAGGAAGAAGAGGAAGAAGAAGAAGAAGAAGAAGAAGAAGAAGAAAGAAAGAAAAAGAAAGAAGAAAGAAGAAAGAAAAAGGAAGAAGAAAGAAAAAGAAAGAAAAAAGAAGAAGAAGAAGAAAGAAGAAAGAAGAAGAAGAAGAAGAAGAAAAAGAAGAAGAAGAAGAAGAATGTATGTGAATTTGAACTGATTTGGAATTATGCCCCAAAAGCTATCAAACCGTGCATACCATTTGGTGCAGCAGTGACTCTACTGGGCTTATATCCCAAAGAAATCTTAAAGAAGGGGAAGGGCCCCACTGCAAAAATGTTTGTGGCAGCCCTTTTTGTAGTGGCAAGAAACTGGAAACTGAGTGGATGCCCAACAGTTGGAAAATGGCTAAGTTATAGAATATGAATATTATGGAATATATTTGTTCTAAAAAATTTGATCAGCAGGATGATTGCAGAGAGGCCTGGAGAGACTTACATGAACTGATGCTGAGTGAAACGAGCAGAACCAGGAGATCATTGTACACAACAAGAACAAGATTATATGATGATCAGTTCTGATGGACGTGGCTCTTTCCAACAATAAGGTAATTCAGGCCAGTTCCAATGTTCTTGTGATAGAGAGAGCCATCTGCTCCTTGAGAGAGATTGTGAGAACTGAATGTGGATCACAACTGAGCATTTTCACTTTTTTGTTGTTGTTAGGTTGCACCTTGTTTTCTTTCTCATTATTTTTCCTTTTGAATCTGATTTTCTTGTGAAGCATGATAATTGTGAAAATAAGTATAGAAGAGTTGCACATGTTTAACCTATATTGGATTATTTGCTGTCTCGGGGAGGGGTGGGGGAAAGGTAAGTAAAAACATTGGAACATAAGGTTTTGCAAGAGTGAATGTTGAAAACTATTTATGCGTATGTTTTGAAAATAAAAAGGTTTAACAATTAAAAAGAAAAGAAAAAAAGATAAAGACTGACAGAAGAAAAGAATGCATGCACCTTGAAAAGGAAGTGGGTCCATCAAAATAAGAGAACAAGGGATGACAGATGGCCAGCTCAAGTAGCATCCATGAAATATTTATTTATTTATCATTTTATTTTCTCCTAGTTGTATATAAAACAATTTTAACATTTACTTTTAAAACTTTGAGTGGTAAATTCTCTTCTTTGATCCCTCCCCATTGCCCTTATTGAGAAGTTAAGCAATTTGATATAAATTATATATGTACAGTCATGCAAAATATTTCCATATTAGTCATGTGAAAGAAAACATAGACAAAAAACCCAAGAACCTCAAGAAAAATAAAGAAAGTAAAAAATTTGCTTCAGTGTGGATTCAAACACCATCACCTCTTGGTGTTTGAATCCCCCCAAATATCTGGGGATGGATAGCATTTTTCATCACAAATACTTCAGAGTTTTTGTGGATCACTATATTGGCAAAAACACCTAAGCCATTCACAACCAGTCATCTTAAATATTGTTATTATTTTAAACCTTATCATTTTACTTTGCATCGGCTAATGTAAGTCTTTCCAGGTTTTTCTGAGAGAATCCTGCTTATCATTTCTTGTAGCACAATAGTATTTCATCACAATCACATATCACAATTTTTTCAGTCATTCCCTGATTGATGGCAATCCCTTGAATTTACTATTGTTTTGCCACCATAAAAGGGCTGTTTTAAATATTTTTGTAAATATAGACCATATTAATCTTAGTTTTTTTTAATCTTTTATGGTTATAGGACTAATAGTGATATTATTAGGTCAAAAGGTATGCATGGTTTTGTAGTTTTGAGGGTATAGTTTCAAATTGGTCTACAGAATGATTAAATCACTTCCCAGATCCACCAACAGTACATTATTATCTCATTTTTCCACATCTCTTCCACCCTTCTATCACCCACCACCATCTCTCATCCCCTTCCTCTTCAACTTTCCTGTAGGGTAAGATAGATTGCTATACTGAATTGAGTACATATGTCTTTCTTTCTCTGAGCCAATTCTAATGAGAGTGAGGTTCACTCTCTCACTCCCTCTTCTTCTCCATTGTAAAAGGATAATTTGTTCCATTCTACCTCTCCCTTTCCTTTTCTCCTAGTACATTCATCTCTCACCCCTTAATTTCATTTTTAAAGATGTCATCTCTTCATATTCAACTCACACTTGTGCCCTCTGTCCATATATTCTTCTTCCAGCTGCCCTAATAATGAAAAGAAATAATGAGAAAGTTCTTAAGAGTTACAAATATCATCTTCCCAAATATGAATGAAAACTTTAACATTATTATGTCTCTTATTATTTCTCTTTCCTGTTTACCTTTTTAGTTTCTCTTGAATCTTTTATTTAAAAGTTAAATTTTCTATTCTGCTCTGGTCTTTTCTTTAAGAATATTTGGAAGTCTTCTATTCCATTGACTATCTTGTTTTTCTCCTAAAGGATTATGCTCAGTTTTGTTAGGTAGATGATTCATGGTTGTAATTCTAGCTCCTTTGTCCTCTGGACTATCATATTACATATTACAAGTTCTCTAAACATTTATTGAAGAAGCTGCTAAATCTTGTGTTACCCTGACTATGGCTCCACAATACTTGAACTGTTTATTTCTGGTTATTACTGAGAGATTTCATTTTGGGGATTTTTTAAGAAAGTATTTAGTGGGTTTCTTCGATTTTTGTTTTACCCTTTTTTTTTTAGAAATTTATGGCATTTTTCCTTGACATTTTCTTAAAAGATGATGTATAGATTCTTTCTTATATATATATATATATATATATATATATATATATATAAAATCCAATATATGCATATATATTTATACAATTATCTTGCTGTACAAGAAAAATCAAATCAAACCAGAAAAAAAGAAGCAAAATAAAATGCAAGCAAACAACAAAAAAGTGAAAAAGCTATGTTGTGATCTGCCCTCAGTTCCCACAGTTCTCTCTCTGGATGTAGATGGCTCTCTTCATCACAAGATCATTGGAACTAGCCTGAATCATCTCATTGTCACATCCAGCAGAATTAATCATTATATAATCTTCTTGTTACTGTGTACAATGTTCTCTTGGTTCTGCTCACTTCACTCAGCATCAGTTCATGTAAGTCTCTCCAGGCCTTCATGAAATCATCCTGCTGATCATTTCTTATAGAACAATAATAGTCCATAACATTTATATACCATAACTCATTCAGCCATTCTCCAAATGATGGTCATCTACTCAGTTTCTAGTTTCTTGCCACTACAAAAAGGGCTGCCACAAACATTTTTACACATGGAGAACCCATTCCCTCCTTTAAGATCTCTGGGATATAAGTGGAAATACTGTTGGATCAAAGAGTACACAGTTTGATAACCCTTTGGGCATAGTTCCAAACTGCTCTTCAGAATTGCTGGATCTGTTCACAATTCCACCAACAATGTATTAGTGTCCCAATTTTCCCACATCCCCTCCAACATTCATCATTATATTTTCCTGTCATCTTAGAAGTTACTTTTTTTAAAAAATCATGGCTTTCAAGTACTCCAATAATTTTTAAATTTCCTGGATGTATTTTCTATGACAGTTGTTTTTTTCCAATGAGATATTTTACATTGTCTTCTATTTTTTTCATTTTTTTGGGTTTCATTTTATCATTTCTGGAGTTTTAATAAAATCATTAGCTTCCATTTACTCAATTTTAATTTTTAAGGAATTACTTTCTCCAGTGATTTTGTATCTCTTTCTCCATTTGACCAATTCTACTTTTTAGGGAGTTTTTTTTTTCTTAAGTGAATTTTTGCACCTTTTTTCTATTTGGTCAATTCTGCTTTTTAAGGCATATTTCTCTTCATTCACTTTCTTTGTACCTCCTTTATCACTTGATATAGTCTGTTTTTTAAGTTGGGTTTTTTCAGCATTTTTGGCATCTCCTTTACCAAGCTATTGACCCATTTTTCACGATTTTGTTGCATAACTCATTTATCTTTCGATTTTTCCTCTACTTCTCTTATTTTATTTTAAAATCCTTTTTGAATTCTTCTATGATCTGAGATCAATTCATATTTTTCTTGGAGGCTTTGAATGTAGGCATTTTGATATTGTTATCCTTTTTCTCAGTATGTATTTGATCTTCCTTGTCACTATAGTAATTTTCTATAGTCCGCTTTTTTTTTCTGTTGATTGCTCATTTCCCCAACCAATTTCTTGACTTTAAACTTTTTACGTATGGGAAAAGAAACAGAGTCCTGTCTCAGTGCTAGCAAACAAGCCTCTGTGGTCTTCTTCTCATTAGTTGTTCAATCCCCTTGTCATCTGTGGTCAGAGAGCTCCACAAGCAGTCACTACCACTGCTAATTTATCATCTCCCAATGCTTACTCCTTGTTTTCTGGGACTAGGGCTGTGTTGGTAGGGCCTGTGTTGGACTGTATTCCACTCTTGCCCAGGTGCAACAGACCTTTTCTGCTGACTTTCTAATTTGGCTTTCACTGGAAAATTGTTTCACACCATCCTTTTGTGGCTTCTACTGCCACATAAAATTTTATGGCATTATTTAGGCTTAAAGGGGTTTGAAAGGTTTGGGAGAGAATTTAGGCAAATTTCTGCCTTTTCTCCATCATCTTTTCTCCATGCCCATGAAATATTTTTTTAAAATTGAGAAAAGTACTTTGAGTTAACCCCTTGAAGAAAATTTATGAGAAGCCCTGGACAAGAATCCTACCAGATGAGAAATAATGAGTGGGTTCCACATTGGTGGAGAAAAAAGTGGCCTCAGAGAGACCACAGTGCCATCAACTGAGCTTTCCTCATGATGAAGTAAGAAAAATATTAGCCATTATTATCTTCATCTTATGGAGGAAGAAATGAATTGCCCATGGTGGCCAAGAGTCAGAGTTGGGAGAAGAACACAGGGCTTTTGATTCCTAGTTCATTGTTTCTACCACTACACCATGCTACCTTCCTAAATAATTATCCTCTGGTCTCAGTAAGATTCAGAGGAAAAGAGCATGGACAAGGAGTCAAAATAACCAGATTCAAATCATAATTCAGAAACTTGCCAGCTCAGTGACCTTGGCATCTTATAATCTCTCTGAGCCTCAGCTTGCACATTTATATAATGCTTCACCTTTATTTTTTTTCATTCTCGACATCTCTCACATATCTAGCCTACAACAGGGACACTCCTATAAATATATGCAAAACAAATACAGTGCAATTGGGGTTGAGAATGACCCTAGCAACTGAATAGAATATAATGAAAATACAAAATGACTAGATCCACAAAACACTGTGTAAATGTGCATTATTTTAATTAGTGTCCCTTTTCTAATTCTAAAAGTGTCTAATTTTCTAATTAGTGTCACCTTTCTAAAGGTGTTTTTACCTGGTGGTATAAGGGTAAGAGATCCTGATCTGGAGGTAGAGTTCTGGGTCAGTCAAACAACAAGCTTCATAAAATTTAACCAGTGATGAGAATGCAAAGAAAGACAAAAGACAGTGTTTGTTTGAGGAGCCCACGTTCTAACTGGGGAAACAACTAAGTACAAATAAGCTGTAGATAAGATAAATTAGAAATTGTTTTGGATGGGAGGCATTGGATTGGATTAGAAAAAGTTACTTGCAGAAGGTATAATTTGAGTTGGAACTTGAAGGAAGCCAAGCTCCCCTGGTGAATTTAGACAAATCCATTGGCTTTTCTGGAGTTTGGGATCCTCCTCTATTCCCAAACTAATGTGAACAGGATCTCTAAAGCCCTATTCAACACCTCATGAGTACAATTGTATAGGAAATAACTAGATTTGGAGGTGGAGACTCTTGCTCTAAATTCTGGATTAATCCAAGTCACTTGAATGAATTTGCTACAAAGACACCTGTTAATAAGTGACCATTGTCTGACTAACTGACCAACCTCAACCAAATGAACACATCTGTAAAAATTTCCTCATCTGTAAAAGGAGAGAGTTGGACTATAATGGATGGCCATTGACATCCTTTTTAGGTTTAGACTTCTGATCTTCCTTCAATGAATAGAAACTTTTGGAATTGAAAGGAAGCCATTGGATGACAGAAAGTAAGATGTAGGGACCAAGCAAGATTTCTGAAGTAATTTCCCTGTCTACTTCTTTCCTATTGGAATTTCCTTAGACTAAGGAACTTTTACCAACAGTCCCCCAAGTCTAGACTTTCAACTGTAGCTTGAGCCCCATCTCTTCTGGGGCTTTATGTCTTCATTTATTTAATAGGAATATGGCAAAGGTAATGTATATAGGTAGATATATAGATGTATGTTTAGCTCTAACAACCTATGTTCTAAGTTCACCCAGCTCTGAGATTTTTATTTTCCAATGTTTCTCTACTGGCTCCAATATTTGGCTATGTTCTCTATTTTAAGAACCCTGTCAGCTCTCACAGTCTATGTTTTAAGTTCCCCAATTCTGACATCCTCTGTTCCAAGTCCTTCTCTGCTCTAATATTCTGTGCACTAAATCTCTGATATTACAAATTCTAAGGCCCCTCTCAGCTCTGACATTCCCTATGCTATGGCCCATCTCATCTCTGCCATTTCTTGTTCTCATTCAGCTTTGACATTCAGTGTTCAAGGTCCCACCCAGCTTGGAATTGTGTTCTAAGGACCATCCTATGACTCAGGGAATTGGACCTCTTCTTTTAGACTAGTCTGGGTATCAACGCAGACCAATAGAATCATGCTGGTTATTGACCCAGGACTTCTAAGATTGTCACTGGAGATCCCTGACATTAGATGCTCTGGATTCTCTGCAATGATATTTTAGGAATCAATCCCTTATAACTACTGTAAAACAAACTGCCTGGAGATGAAAGCCAGCCGTACCTCACTTCACCCACACTGAGCTTGGGGATAGCCACATTATGCTCGTTAAGCTGTCTGCACTGCCCAAAGCTGCCCATTTATCAGTCTCACCCCTAGCAATGTACAACATGCATGGACCTGGTCTCCATCCTGAGTCAAACTCTGTTGTTCTGTAGGTGGCACAATGACTGGAGCACTAGGCCTAGAGTCAGGAGAACCTGAGTTCAAATCCAGCCCCAAACACTTACTAGCTATGTGACCTCGATTAGTCATTTTACCTCTCCCTCAGTTTCCTCAATTATAAAATGGAGACAATAATAACCTCCCAAGGTTGTTGTGATGGTCAAATGAGATATTTATAAAGTGCTTGGTACATAGCATATACCACATAAATGCATATTCCTTTCCCTTTCTTTCCTGGGCAAAGCCCATCATTCACAAAATGTTCTTTAAGCCCTTATTGAGTACGTTGGGTACTGCGCAAGGCATGGAGTCCGTGTATATACCAGACCCAAGAATTTCATCAGTTCAGAGAGCTTCCGCTGAATAAAATCTCTCCAGCCCTGTAGACCTGCTCCTTCTCTGCAAGCTAGTAAGCCACCTAGGGCATTAAGAGGTTATGCGGCTCACCCAGGATCATACAGCCTGAATCACACAGAGGTAGGACTTAAATTCAGGTCTTATTATCTCTGTGATTACTTCTCTATCCACTATACCCAGAGGAATACAAAAAGAAAAATGAAAATAGCTTCTGCCCTTGAGGGGCTCACATGCTAATAATAGCTAATATTTACATAGAATCTTTTATATTAAACACTTTACAATTATTATCTCATGTGAACTTCACAATAATCCCACAAGGGGAAAAATGACATTATCCCCATTTTACAGATGAGAAAACTGAGTCAATTGAAATGACTTGCCCAGGATTGCACAAGCTAGTAGTGTTTAAGGCTGGATTTGAACTCATGGTTCCTGACTCTTGGCCTGGTTCTCATTGCACTATGGCACCCTCTAGCTGCAGGCTTTTATATATAGTGGGAAGATTAATGATCATGGAAACCATAGAACCCAGACAACTAAATTCAGACTATGTTCTCTGTACTTCCTTGTTTGGCAGTTTTCAGCAAAGTTCTCCTCCTGCATGATCCTCACTTTCCTACCACCTAAAATGGGGTTAATGCCCCTCGTCCTGTACCCCTTACTGGGTTATTGTGAGGATGGCCCTTTTATAGAGATATAGAAACAAGGATAGTGACTCTTTCTGGGTCCCATTTGGTCTTTCCGAGGAGCCATTTCCCCTACTCATTCTCTGGAGCTGACTCCGTTATTTTGTGGGACCATCGATCGATCACTCAAAGCCCAGCTCTGATGCCGGATGTTGCCACGGGGTCAGCTTTTATTTTTACTCCCATCATCCCCCCATACAAAACCCCCAACCTGAAGCACCTCACAGCTGTGGCTCTTTCAACACCAATATTTTCTCAGCTCCCTCAAAAGAGAAAGTCATGTGTTAAATGGGAGATTTGCTTGAATGAGTCACCGGGAATCTAAGAGAAATCATATTAAGGAAGTAATATTTATGATCTCCATAAAGCGCCGAGCCCAGGCGATGTTCTGGAGCCAGATGGAGGGCCCAGATGTGCGCGGAGCCAAATCGGGGACTGTCAAAAGGGGGCTCTTCGATCATGAGTTAAAGCCTGCCGTCCGTGCAACATGGTTATGGATGCCGCTTGCCCAGAGGTGGAGCTCCACCTCATCAGCTCCCTAGGCTGGAGAATTACTTGGATAAGAAGGATGCAGGGGCCAGAGCCCCAGCATTGCCTCTGCCCATCCCCCAAATCCAGATGTGATCAGAGGGAACAGCCTATGGGAACATCTGGATCCATCTTTGTCTTTTTTCTCTTCTTCCTCCCATCAATGGAAGGAGAAAATCATGGTCTAGACACCACTGTGCCCACCTAGAATACCCTCCTGTGCCCGTCTATCTGGTCTGTGCCCAGCAAGGCTCCCATTCTAGAATGCAGCATTATGCCTTTTGCTACAGTTCTGGTGGATATATTGCTACGAAGTTCCACAAAGTACTTTCTCCCATCCTATCTTGGAGGTAGATAATGTGGGTCTCACTGTCCACATTTTTACAGTTTGAGAAACTGAGGCAAAATAAATTAAGTGATTCACCCAAAGGTACACAATCTGCATGTGACAAACCCGTGTTTGGAACTTCAGCTCCTGACTCTATATCATTCTATCCAGCCCCAGAATGACAAAGATTTTTGGATTTTTTTTTATTTTTTTTTGCCATCTGTACCCACCAACTGGTGTTTCCCATACAATGCCAAGTCTCATTAGCTGCCTTGTGCTTTGTACTTGTCCTATCTTCCCAACTAGATGGTAAGGCCTTGATGGGAAAGACCAAATCTGATCCTTCATTTTATTCCCCTTTATCCTGCAATAATTGTTTTATGCATCTCTGAGGAAGTATCCTAAAGAGATAACATTTTCTTAATTGATCCTCACTTTCCTAACACCTAAAATGGGGTCAGTGCTCTTCATCCTGTATTCCTTACTGGGTTATTGTGAGGATGGTCCTTTTATAAATGAAATTTCACACTTTTATATGGGTGAAAATGTGGCCTTTAGTCAGTGATCAGAATTTTGGGGAGAATGGTATCCCTCAATTCACCCTACGTGAGTGACTTTTCCCCACTTAACCCAATTTACCTACGTCTCCAGTTTATTGGCCAGGGTCATCACCAGGTTGGGGGTTTGTGGAGAGAGAAAGTGAGAGTGAGACAGAAGTGAAAAGAAATGGACATGATTTTAAGGGTTTGCAATGCAACGGGATGCCTAAGTTATCAGGTCTGTTGGATTCTAGCCATGGAGCATCCTTGGCAAGTCAGTTTACCTTCTCAAGACCTTACTGCCATCCTCTATAAATCAAAGATTGGGACTAGCAGGTCCTAAAGTCTCTTCCATCCTTGACATTATAAACATAATTTTATTATTTACTCTACTCTTATTTATTATAGATCTCTTCCTATATTGACATTCTATGTGTTAACATTATTTCTTCTGAGCTCAGATATTCCCTGTTCTAAAGTCCCTCCCAGTTCTAATGGAATATCCCCTACTTTAAATCCCTTCCCAGCTCTGACATCCCCTGCTCTAAATGCTCTCTCAGCACTAACATCCTGTTCTAAGGTCAGTACCCGATCCAACATTCTCTGTTCTAAGGGTATTCCCTCCTCTGATATTCTCCGTTCTAAAGCCCTTCCCAGTCTTAAAAAGCTCTTTTCAAAGGTCCTACCCATCTCTGACATCCTCTGACCTCTTATTCTACAGTTCCTTTTAGCTCTGACAATCTCTGCTTTTATTTTCTCCCTTAGCCCCTACCTTGCTAATTTTCACCCTTGTTCTCACCTGGTATCGAGACATCCTCCCCAGGAACCTCAGAATCCTTTTCGACTGCTGCTCTCCTTCCTTCCCCTTATCTCCCCCACCCCCAGACTCCATTCTGTGACTGACAGGCCCTCAGCCCCAAGCAGTTCCTGGATGCAGGGAGGCAACCCTCGCCAGACTTTTTTTTTTTTTATTATTATCAGGAGAAAGTTGGAATGGTTATGCAAATAGGCCTGTTAAATAAAGAATATTCCTAGGTAAAATAATTATGCAGAGCAGTTTCCCCTCTGCAGAAGGTGCCAAAAATTATCTCCCTGGTGCCAATTATATGCTTGTTAGCACTGACATTCTCAGAGTCATTACATCGAATGGGTGCCGTTTATGTAGAATCTACACTGTGTTCCATTGTAACTCTCCCTCTATTTACAACTCGGGATAATAAATGTCATTTTTTAAATGTTAAGGTATTTGGTATTTAATCTATCATTAAAGCTTTAGATATGTCTAGCCCTAATAGGGAGGTTGCTGTGAACACCCTCATGTATCACAAAAAGAAGGAAGGATAAGAGTAAAGAGACCCTATCTGGACCAAGGTCCACAAGCAACCTTAAGTGTGACATTGGGCAAGTCATGTCCCAGTCTCTGGCCTCAATTGACTTTTTTGCAAAATATGGTACTTGGGCCCCGATCGTGAAAAAGATCCCATCATGCACTAATATTCTGCGTTCACCACTGATGCTCCTTATCCTACATTCTTTGTTCTATTGTTGTTCAATCATTTCTGTCTTGTCTAACTTTCTGTGACCCCATCTGGGTTTTTTTTGGCAGAAATAGTGGAATGGTTTGCCCATTTTCTTTTCTAGCTCATTTTATAGGTGACAAAACTGTGTTGTTCATATATATATATATATATATATGTGTGTGTGTGTGTGTGTGTGTGTATGTTTGTGTGTGTGTGTGTATGTATGTATGTATGTATGTATGTATAAAACACTGTTTTAAACCATCAAGTTCTTTGACTTTTTTTTTAATGGAAAAGGATGGGATGGGAGGGAGACAAAAAAGATGAAAGAAAGAAGCTGGAAGGTCTCAAAAGCACCAACTCTTTCCAGTGGGCAGTAAAGCTTTAGTCCTCAGCTAACATTCAAATAATGGGACTAGCACATACCCCACAGCCCCAAATTCTGCAACGGCCAGTGCTCTTCCACCATCTACTCCACTTTCTATGAATTTAGAATTCTCTTTGCTAACTATCACATAAGAAAAAAGCTTATAAATTCATCTATAATGGGTTATAAATGACAGAATGCTGGAGGGATTCTTAGAAATCAGGACCCAAAGAGGGGAACTTGACATATTTAAAGTCCCAACATCAATGAGGAGAAGGCCTGGGACTTCCATGGGAGCCAGTTTGTTCTGCCTTCAAATCAGACATCTTTCTGCTCCACATCCTGAGGGTTGGATGGTTCTTAGGGACTCAGAACAGTTAGGAGATATAACACAAGGCTTTGGTTTTGGTGTCATGTGACAAACCAAGGAGAATAATGTAAACACCAGGAAGAGAAAAGTTCCTTGAAAACATAGAATCTCATTTTGGTTTTGATATCATGAATATCTCATATTTTTCCATATAGCTCCATAGTATGGAACATAGTCCCATGGTAACATTTTCCTTTGTTTAGTAACAAAGTCTCCTTGAATTGATTTGAAGAGTAGGGTATCTGTCTAGCCTTAAGGGAGCTCACAGTATAGAAGGGAGATTGGGACAATTCATAGGTAGCATGGGAAAAGAGCTGTAGGAAAGGTGCTATGAGAGTTAGTGGTTGTTCTTCATTCTTGAAGAAAACCAAAATGATATTATTATGTCAGAGTCGAGTTACAGTGTGTCCGACGGTGGTGGATCAGGCTAATACGAACCTCTGCCACAGGTTGGTCACAAATTATTCACAAAAACATTTGGGATAGTTTCTCTAATTTTGTGCATTTCATTTTTCTTTTGGGTTAATTAAATTCTGCTTTGCTCACAGATCACAGGACCTTCTCTGAGGAGGGCACGCAACGCTGGCTGGTCCTGTGCCAGTGTCTCCCATGTCATAAAATCGATTATCTAAAGTTCTTAAGAGAGACTTTGAGTTCATGTCTCATTTCTTTCTGATCACCTTTTGGTGATCTTTTGATCTTTTGAGTACTTGCCTCATAGAAGAGCTAGGACAATCATAGATCAAGTGCTATGAAAATTCAGAGAAAGGATGAGTAGGAGCTGGAAGAATGAAGGTCTTCCAGGCAGAAGACCAGATGAGGAGAGCTTCAAGAGGGGAGAGACAATGAATTATAATTTGGGCAACTTATAGCATATCTCTTGCCAAAGCAGAGGATCATAAATACAAGGATTGAGATTTGGAAGGGACTTTACTATGTAGTCAACTCGCTTCATTTTACAGAGGGAATATTGAGATCCAGAGAAGGATAATAGGACTGAGAAATGAAAGGGACCTTAGAGACCAGCTGGTCATAAAGAAACAGGTACCTAGATCCATAATTCAAAGGGACCTTAGAAGCCATCTAGCCACTCGCTTCATTTCCCCAATGATCCAGAGGAGCCAAATGACTTACCCAAGATCACATAGGCAGAGTCAATGGTCCTGGAATGAAAATCTCCTTTTCTTCTAATGTGGCCGCTGCGTTTCCTTTCCCGAAATCTCATCAGCTCCAGTGCCTTGCCAGAAACTGGCCACCCCCCGCTGCTGGCACCCCCCTCGCCTGGCAGGAGGCAGCTTTCTGTCGGGCTGTTTTGCTGACCTTGCTCGTCGGAGGCAACATTTTGACATAACAAATAACAATGTGATGAATCTGATCGTGTGAGTGGCCATCTGGTCATGTCCATGTGTATTTATGAACATCCTCATATTGGAACAAAGTGCCTCGGATAACAAGGTTATTAATCTTGAATAACTCTCTTTGAGCCTCTCTTTCTTGTCAGTTCTTTTGCCAAGAGCATGTTTACCCATAACTCCTTGTTTGGGGCTGGACTGGGGGGGAGGATGTGTGTCCTTTTCAGTACTGTTGGATGGCCTCCATCAAACTTGCCTAGTCATCACCACACACTCATAGTTGAGAGTCCTTTGTGGGACTCCTTCCTCTCTGGACTTTGGGAGAAGGAGTTGATTTTTCTATGGAATGGATGCTACAGTCATGTTGCAGGTGTGCCTGATTGTGCCCCAAGAATAGTGAAGTAAACTCTTTCTAGTTGTCCTGTAATTTCCCAGAATCACCTAGCTACTAAAAGTCAGGAAGAAAATGATAGGATCCTAGAATTAAAACCAAAAAGATCCTCAGCCAAATCCTTCATTATAATGGGTACAGATGGAGATACACACACATATATGTATACACATTATATCATATACAGATGGAGAAAAGGAGAATCATAGTGCTTATGTGACTTGCCTAATAACAGAGGTAATAACATATGAAGTGAAATTTGGACCAAAATTCTCTAATACCAGAAGCAATTTTTTTCTCCACTGTGTGATACTCCTTTTCTAGAATTACAAGATCTTTACATTTTTAGGGGTAAAAGATTACTTCCAGGGCAACTACTCCGACCCATTTATTTTATAAATGACAATAGTGGTTAAGTGACTGGATTCAGTGATTCCAGATGTAGAGATATAAAGGACCCCAGAACCTATGCTTTGGGGACACTGCTTTGGGGGAAAGGGAGGATGTAATTCTCATCAGAACTCCTCTGAAGCATTATGTTCAATTCTGAATGTCACAGTTGAGAAAGGGTACTGATAAGTTGGAGAATATTGAGAGGAGAGTAACCAGAAGAGTGAAGGATCTTGGGTCCGTGTCATATAAGGTTTGGATCTTGATCCTATGTTTTCTAAGCCTTTGCTGAAGAAATAGCAATGTCATACAAGAAAAGGTTACAGAAGAGAAGAATCAGAGGGATGATGTTGGCTGTCCTATAGAGGAAGAATTAGATTTGTTCCATTTGGCATCAGAGGGCAAAACTATGAATAGTGAAGATGGAAGAAGGTTACTAAGAAAACAACTTAGAATGGATATCAGGGAAAACTTCCTAAAAAGCAGAGCTGTCCCAATGTGCAAGGCCTTGCCTGGGGAGATGATAGATCCCCCTTTCTTGGAAGTCTTCAGACAAAGGTGAGAGAATCATTTGTCAGAGATGTTTCACTGGGGATCTCTTTCACGTATGGCTTGGAGAAGATAGCCACCAAAGTCCCCTCCAACTCTAAAATTCTGTGGTTTTGTAAATCGGTAAGCATTTTTGTAGTTGTTTGTCCTTCCTTTTTTTTGAAGACCAATGATAACACTGGACTATTCATGCAGGATTGACTCTAAGAATCAGATTACAAGAAGTTTTCAGTCTCTCTCTCTTTTCCAGTCATCCAGTTGCATCTTATTTTGCAAGACAAAATCAAAGTGACTGGCAGTGGTCTAGGAGGCAGTGAACGACCTTGACATTTTCGATGTCTGACCAACTTCTAAGTCCTCCAAGTACCTGATTCAGCTGCTTTTGTAGCCATTGGAAGAGACTATTTTTTATCCACCCATTCCAGTCTTTATGAACATTTGTTTTTTGTTAAGCATTTTTGTTAAACTCCTATTTCATGCTCAGAATCCCAGCTCTGATATTTTATGTCCTAAAGATTATCCGATATCTGACTCTCCATCTTCAAAGAGCTATCTTAGTCCCGAGATTCTATGTCCTAACATCCCTCCAAGCTTATCTGTTCTAAGTGTCCTTTTCAGCCCTAGCATTCTATATTCTAAGGTCCCTTCATCTCCTTCTCTTTTAACTCTGGAATTCTATGTTTTTTCCAATCTCTAAGTTTCTAGGTTCCCAGATATACTTCAAGTTCTTGGTCTGAAGTTCTTGGATTTTGGCTCATAAAATGTAGAGTGGACAGAGAAGAAGATATGGGAGTCAGAAGATCTGAGTTTAGTCTCACTTGATGCTTCCTATCACTGTGTGATTCTGGGAAAATCATTCCTCCGGCCCACCTTCAAGATCACCTAACATGAGGATAACAATATATTGGCTACCTGTTTGTTTTTCAGATGAGGAGGGGGCTCTGTAGACATCAAGGCACTAGGGAAATGGAATTGTTCTTAAAGAGATTCTTGAGTCCAAAAGGCCTGGCTCCAATTCTAATGTATCTAACAGTAATCCAGCCATGAATCTGCCCATTTTCACAAGCCAGCCCTTCTCTCCAACCCTGCCAAATGGTCCAGCCCCTGGCTAATGGCTCTCGCTCCATTGTACAGGGTGTCTGGGCTTCTGTCCTTCCTCCGACAAGTGCTCCCCCTGTCTTCTATTCCTTCCCATTTGTCTTTTTCCACTTCTAGCATCTCATTTCAGTCCAAACTTTAGATGACGGGAACATTGATAAATTAATGATTGCAATTAATAAAAATTGACTCTGTGCTAATAAATTATTATGGAATGGCCTGTCAGATTTCTAAAATGAAATGTAAAAAGCCAGGGTAATGAGATGAGTATGTGTGCACGTCCCCAGCCAAGGCCATCAGCAAATATATGAGCTGGGGGTTGGGGTTTTACCAAGTAACCGGAAAGCATCTCAAAGAACAGCCCCAACATAAGCCAAGTGAGGGGCCACAGACACACGATAGCTTCAAAGCGTTCACAGACTCAAAAACAACCCCCTACATGTCCTTCCCAGTGACTGAAAGTACTACCATTAATGCTGCTTCCCTGAATGGAAGTTTTTGATGCTTAGAATAGGGAATATTAGGTCTGGGAGGATCCTTAGAACAGGGAATGTAGAGCAGGGAAAGACCTTAGAACATGGAATTTCAGAGGTGGGAGCAGTCAGAGAACAAGGTCAGAGTTGGGAAGAACCTGAGAATAGGGAATATCAGTACGTTGTAGGTTTAGGGAAAAAAAAACTGCTAAAACTAAAAAAAGATTTCAGAACATAAAACCAAGAGTCTCAATGCTGTTCATGATCTTAGGGCTAGGATGTAGGCTCTTTAGGCTTGAAGTCAGAGGGTTGCTTTTGAGAAAGTCTTTGCAAACTTTAAATGTGACCTACCATTTTTATTTCTACCAGGTGAGGGCCCCTCCAGCTTCGACATCCCTTTTCTAAGGCCCCTCCCAGCTCTGAAGCTCTTTGTCTTATGATCCTAAGATCTCGTCTTACTGCTTCACTGCAGAATCTGAATTTATCTACTCCAACTCACTCAAATGTTATCCCATATTATTCTATATCTATTGATCATGTCAGCCTCCAGTTTTCTCTTTTCCAGACCCAATTCCATAAATCTTTTATCTGCTACCTATTTTCCATCTTTTTCATTATCTTTGTCATATTCCTTCTTGGAAAAAAATCACTTTGAAAGTGAAATGACAAGAAATAAGAGTGTATGATCTCAGGAAAGTGAGAGAAAATTGAGGGAGTGAGAGGGGGAGGAGGAAAAAGAGGGAGGGCAAAGGAGAATAGAGAATGAGGGGAGAGAAGAAGAGCAGAAGAAAAACAGAGAAGAGAGAGAGGGAGATATGAAGGGGGCAGAGATAGTATGAAAGAGAAAAGAGGGTAAAAGGAAAATAAAATGATAAGGAGAACAGTGAAGGAAAGAATAGAGAAAGAGGAAAGGGAAAAGGGGACTAGAGAGAGGAAACTGGAGAGAAAAGATCAAGTAAGGAAAGAGCAGAGATTGTAGAGCTAGTGAAAGAAGAGACAGAGAGAGACAGATAAACAGAGGGAGGAAGCAGGAAGGACAAAGGGAGAGGAAGAGAGTGATAGAGAGAGACAGTGAAGGAAAGAGGGAAGATAGAGGGAGAGTAATCAGGAGGAAGAATAGGAGAGGGAGAAAGTGAAAGGATGGATGGATGGATGGATGAATGGATGGATGGATCCAAATGAATTGGAAAGCATTTAAAATATTTCCTATGTGTCTGGCACTGTGCTGAGAGGTATGGATACAAGTAAGAAAACAAGATCATTTCCTGCTTTCAGGGAGCTCACATTCTAACAGGGGAGACCACACACCTTGAGGAGTCACAGCCAGGGAGGGGCATTTGGGCTATAGCAATGGGTGGAGGAGATTATAAGGAGTAGATCTGTTCTGGACTTCCAGGAACAATGACTGAGTCACTTTCATCTTGGTTCCAGAGATAAAGGATCAGAGACCAGAAGAATGAGAAAATGAAAGAAAGGGAACTAGAGAGATGGATGAATTAAGAAAAGGGGGAGAGGTAATGTAGCATCTTCGTGTCCCCCCACTTTCTTCAAAAAGATAGCTTTCCCCGGCAGCTTGGAGGAGACTTTCCTGAATAACATAAAGTTCTAGGTTATCTAGGAAAAGTGAAGACTGTATATGGAGTTCAAAGAGAAGGTTCATTAACATGACCAGCCTTCCTCTTGGCTATGGAAAGCAACTGTGACCCAACCTTCCCTCTTATGTCTCAGAAGACAGTGATAATAGAGTAAAGAAAACCAGCTCCAAATCCTGGGATGGCCATTCCCCAATCTGCCACTTGAGTACTGTTCTAGCTGACCCCTGCTCTCTAGGACCTGACTCAACCTCTAGTATTTACCAGTTCCTTAAACTCCCTGATGTTGTCTCCTGCTAGTCCACCCTGTCCTGTGACTCATCATGCACTGCTGTGAAAAGAGAGTAGACAGAGTCCCAGATCTTGGGGACAAGCAAAGAACACCCACCCTTACCAAGATCTGGCAAAGAACGGAGAGCCTGGATTTGTTTACCCAACTTTACCATTTTATAGATGAAAAAACTGAAGCCAAGGAGATAAGAGGCTTGGTCAAGGTCACACAATGGTGAGTCTCAGAGGGAGTTTTTGAATCGAGGTCTTCTGACTCTTTGCTGACTTCTTTCTTTCTCGTCCTCTGGCCGTATTTGTTATTGATTTGCCTACCAGAATTTTCCCCCTCCTTTGCCTCTATGGGAGAGCTACAGATCATCAAATCCTCTCAATATAGATCATCTCCCAGGCTCCCACAGCAAGGAGGACATGGCAAAAAGAGAAGGTTAAAGTCCCAGAAAGAAGAGGCCCTCCCGCTTCCCAGAGACCCTCTCTCCAATGGCTCCGAATGTCTGCAGTGTTTAATATTACAAGGTTATCCATGTTCTTAGTCAACTCTAGCCATGAATGTAAAACAACCTGTTTTTACAACAGAATTGTTTAACCCAGCACCAATTAAAAGTACCTGTTATTAAAAAAAAAAAAAGGGTAATTATGCTGTAATTAGTTTGACACAAGACATTAAGCAGATTATTATCAAAGCCTGGAAAATAGTAACTTCAAAGCAATTTCCTCCTTAAAAAGAGGCATTTGCATGCCACAATCCAAATGGAAGCCTGACTCCAGGCACTTTTTAATTCAGAAGAATTTGGTTTCCAAGATTGTGGGAGCAGCTCTAGCTTTATGACACTGGAGGCCTGAATTACAAATTAACTTGGGTGGTTGGGGGGAAAATGAGCTGCCAGCAACTTGTGGGCAAGACCACAGAGTTATGGATCCGGGTGTTCATGGTTCAGGGAAAGCTGAAGGACAGGTGAATGAGCTTTGGGTTTGTGAGGCCTTCAGTGACCAAGCCCAGCTGCCATACTTCAAAGACCCCCAAACTAAGCAAGTTATGTAGCTGTTCTGTATTTTACTCTCCCTGTCTGGAAAATGGAAAGTAATCAGCCCTAGACTTCCTGCCCTACTGGACTTTTTTTTTTTTTTTTTTTGAAATGCTAAAAGATTTGGAGTTAGTACTGAGGTTTTTAAAGATTTGGCCCTGACACTGGTGTATTAACCTTTTTCTTTTCCAGTCTCAGTTATCTCCCCTGTAAAATGAGGTAAAAGGATTGCATGGTCTCAAAGGTTCCCCCAATTCTGACATCCCCAATTCTAAGGCTCCTCCCAGTTCTGATAGTCCATGTTCTAAGACCCTTCCAACTCCAACAGTCCCTATTCTAAGGCCCCTTCCAGCTCTGACAGCCCATGTTTTAAGGCCCCTTCCAGCTCTGGCAGTTCATATTCTAAGCTCCTTCTAGCTCTGACACTCCACGTTCTAAGCCTCTCCCAGCTCTGACATCCCCTATTCTAAGTCCCTTCCCAGCTCCAATAGTCCCTGTTCTAAGGCTCCTTCTAACTCTGACAGTTCATGTTCTAAGGCCCCTTCCAGCTCTGACATCCTTTTTTCCCAAGGCTCTTCCCATTCCTGACCTTCCTTGTTCTAAGACCCCTCGAGCCCTGACGTTCCACATTTTTAGGACTCTTCCAAGTCTAACATTGTGGATCAGAAATCCCCTGGCATTCTATGAGCTCATGATCCTAACCAAGAATGACATCCCAAGGCAAAAGGCAAGATTCCCTCCTAAGACTAGAAAGGAGCTGACATTCCAGCCCAGAAAAGTTGAACCCAAAGTAATGGGACAAGCAGAAAACGACAGCAAAAGAACAGGAAGCCTTGCCTGGAGCTGGCTTCAATACAGCCTCCTCACCTACTTATCCCTGCCTTTGGTCTCCTTCTATCTCTTAAAGAAGCAAAGCTGACCCTTTGGCACTCCTAGAGCTAGGATCCCCTTCTCTAAGTCCCATTTCCAAATATATGAAATAATCACAGGCAATGACAAGGTTGCCAAATATACTGTAATATAGCATCATCCTAAATTCACAGATTCCCAGAATTACTTGACCCAAGGCACATCTCCCCATCAGCCTTTATTTCCTTACCTGTAAATGGAATATCTTCCCTTTCTCAAGGTGCTACTTGCCCACAGGATCTCAGGAGATACCAGGCCCGATTGCTTTGTATAGATTAGGATAATTTCACACAAAGAAATGTGAGGGGTTGTTACCATTTCTCTAGGTCTGTTAGAAAGAGCCCCATAAAATGCAGGGATTGTATTAGAAGATGTCCAGTGATGATTTCAACTTCCAGAAATCGGATCCTGCTTTTATGCTTCTGTTCCGTGTGGTTCTGGGAAAAGTGTTTAACCTCTCTGGGGCTCTGTTCTCAACTAAGAAGAAGGCATGTAGTTTATTGGTCTATAAGATTCTTTCTAGTTGAATTTGAATCCCATCTTTGAAAATGAGGTGCTGTATGACTCTGGGGCAAGTCATTTTAATTTTCTGTGCCTCAGTTTCCTCATCTGAAAAAAGAGGGAGGAGTGGGACTCAGTGACTTCTCAGATTCCTTGTGGCTCTCCCTCTGGGTCCTAGGTTCTCAGAACTTTGTTCTGATATTCTTTTTACATCTCAGAAAACGGTAACTCAAAAACTGAAGTATGAGATGAACTCCACTATATCACGGGGATGTGAGTCTCACACAAAATCCTAGCTCGTAAAGAGACAGAGCCGAGACAGATTGTGGAAGTCGGTGAGTCTCTCTCCTCCTTCTTTGTAGCAGATGAGGGGATGGACAATTTAAGTGATGTGCTCAGGGTGCCACAAATGTGCTCGCCAGGCAGGATTTGAACCCATCCCCCTGGCTGCATAATTCCTCATACCCACTATACTATCCTGTCTCCAAAGAGAATATATTTAATATATATATAGCATATACTATAAAATATTTTATATATGTTATTTATGATATATTATATATGTTATATAATATATCTCCAAAAACAATATATAATATATAATCTGTAATAATATAATAATATATATGTAATAATATATTACATTATATTATTATATCTTATTATATTATATTATATTATATTATATAAACTTTGAAGGACCATAGGGATGCCAGCTATTTTAGTAGAGTGAGGAGGAACAGCCTACAATGGAAAAGGCAAGTTTGTCCACGATTTATGACTTTGAGAATTCTGTTAAACACACAGACACACACACACACAAACCTGCCTCAGTTTCAGTTTTTATGGATATGTATTGGACCAGGAACAGCCTTGACCTTGATCCTGGCAGGAGCTGCAGGTCACAACTTTGCTGTGTGACGTGGGATAAATCCCTTCTCCTCTCTGGACTACTGCTTCTTCATCTATTCCATGGAGGGCTGAACTCCCAGACTCCTTTATGCTCTGACATGTGATGGAATGGCCGTTACCTGGAGCATTTATCTGACCAGCTGAGCTTTTGGGGGGAAGGGATTAGGGGGCTGAGAAGTAGGGTCTCTTGCTTTTGGAGGCGAATCCCCTTGCTCCTTCCCCAGGGCTCCCTCTCTGCCCCCCTTAGAGTTTGGCCGGATCCAGCCAGTAGCCTTTGTCTTTGCTCAAAGGGTACAGATTCCACAGAGAACAGAATGAAGGAGCAGCTCCGGGAATGAGGGCTGGGGGGAGGGCCCTGAGCCTGTCCCTCCTGTTTCCATAACAACAGGGCTTACATCAATCTTACTGAAGCCCCCGCTTTCCAGCTCACTATCTTCACTTTCCATCATCTACAAACCTGCTAGGGGCCCAGGCTGGGAAATCTGCCTTGCTGAATCAAGGCATGTAGTGGGTGTGAGAGTGGGGAGGTGGGGGTGAAGGACATGAGGGTGGGGAGGAAGGGAGAAAGGCAAGAGCTGGGAATCCTGGGAGTGATTCCCCTCCTGGGGGGAACGCTGGCTGTGCCTTGGGCCCATGGTGAAGGATCCTCGGGAACCTTCCGATGGGAAGAGCCAGGGCAGGCCGACTGGCCGAGCTCACCCAGACTTCGTAGTTGGACTTCAGATTTCTGGTCACCAGCCAGGGCCACCACCACAAGGGCCAGAGGTTTGATTTCAAGGTGGGCGATGAACTTCATTGAGTTCCAAAATAAGAACTCCTATTTCTATAGCATTTTGAGATTTTCAAAGTGTTTTCTTCTCAACCAGACCTACAGTTAGAGAGGGACAATTGAGCCTTTGCCGGAGGCTGCCCAAGGTAGAGTCATGGCAACTCTTACAGGTGTTGCTCAAGGGGCAGCCAAGAAACAGCAGAGCTTAGTGCCCAGGTATCCAGGCTAATTCCCTAAAATAAGAAGCTACTAAGATACCAGAGAATAAAAATCTTTGGAGACCATGGGTTATTTCTTTTCTGCCTTTGTATGATCATGGATAGAGGGAGAGGGATGTAAAAAGGGAAAGAAGGGAGGGAGGGAGGGAGGGAGGGAGGGAGGAAGGAAGGAAGGAAGGAAGGAAGGAAGGAAGGAAGGAAGGAAGGAAGGAAGGAAGGAAGGAAAGGAGGAAGGGAGGAAGGAAAGAAGAGAAAATGAAAGAAAGGGAGAGAGGCAGGGAGGGAAGGAGAGGATAGAGAGAGGGAGGAACGTATGCCATATTTTCTGCCCCAACTATGGATTGGCACAATAGAAAGGATAGCTAGGATAGCACTTTTTGTCCCAAAAGACCTGGTTCAAATAGAGTTTTTAACATTTACTCTCTACATGATGCTGGGCAGGTCACAGAAGTTTTCTAAGTCTCATTTTATTCATCTGTAAAGTGAGATGGGGTGAAACTGGCCCAATAATGGGAAACTTCCATTGAAGAAACTCTTTCTGCCAGGACATATCAGTACCTGCTCTGCAACATAATCCCAGAGTAGCCTGGGGTGCTTTGAGATTAAGTGACTTGCCCAGGGGCAAATAAATACACAAATAAGAAGATCCCCATTTTAAGGATGAGTTAGAGTTGAAGTTATTTGCCCATAATCACATAACTAGCAAGCATTGGGGCCGATACTGGAAAATTTCCCAGCATCCTACATTACCTTCTCCATAGTCCCATCCCCACAAACTATTCTTAGATTGGTTCATCTCACACATACATGACATTAAAACCAAATGGAGTGGGGCAGCTGGGTGGTGCAGTGGATAGAGCACCAGCCCTGAAGTCAGAAGGACTTGACTTCAAATCTGGCATCTTACCACTGCCTAGCTGTGTGACTTTGGGCAAGTCACTTAATCCCAATTGCCTCAGGACCAAATAGAGCAAAGAGAGTATGGGGAATTTGGGGAATAACAGCTCCAGTCTTAAACAAGGGAACATCATAAGAAGGTGTAATTTGGTAGAAAGAATCATTGGAGATCTAGAGTCTAAAGACATATATTAAAAGTTTAATTGTTAGATTAGGCAAGTGACTTCATCTCTCCAAACTTCACTTGCTGATAAATGCAAGGGGAATTATAGCCAGGGGGGTTTTGGTCAAGGAACCACCAATCAGCTGATTTCAGACACATTGGTTCCTTGTGTATGCATCTCTACTCATGTGACCTATATGGTTATACACAGTCCTAAATAATGTGGAGGCAGCCAGGTGGCTGGATGGCTAGAGTACTTACCTTAGAGTCAGGAAGACTTGGATTCACGTATAACCTCTGACAATTAGCAGCTGTGTGACCCTGGACAAGGTACTTAAAACTCTATATCATGAGCCTAATGGACTTAAGGGCCTCCCTCCCTAGATCTATGATGCTTTGAGTTGATTGTGTCAACAGGTTGACTATTAAAATCGAGCTCACTAGTGGGAACTCGGGAACTATAGTTTTAGGAGTGCATCCCCAGAGTGTCCTTTAAACCCAAAATATTTACTCCCCTGGTTATCCAGGTGAAAGCAGGTAGGGGGTAGCTGCTTAGGGGATTCAATGATACTTCAATTCAACAATGTAATATGGGGGAGATTCAAGGCTCAGTATCAGCCAATTTTTTCTTGTATACTGTAACAGATATTACCTTTCGGGCACGGGGTAGTTTGGATGACTGCCAAGCTCCCATTCTTTCAGCTTTCAATCAATTATCTTAGGATATTTTCTTAGCTTAGTCTTAGTCTTTCTTTTAGAGTCAAGAACCCTGAGACATTAAGGGACTTGTCCCGTGTCACACAGACAGTGTGGGTCAGTGAGCAGACTTGACTCAGAGTCTTCCTGATGTCAAAGACCGATTCTTTAACCACTAAGCCAATCAGACCTCAACATAAGCTTATTACAAACATGAATCCTTTTGTATTCCTTCCCCTCCTGATTTCTTTTTTATTTAATATTTCCCCAGTGCTATTTAAAATTGTTTTATATTTGTTTTTTTTAAACTGTTGAATTTCAGATTCTCTCCCTTATCTCGACCCCCAGTCCCCCCATCAAGAAAACACATGTGAAGTTATATAAAAACATTTCCATAACAGTCACGTTGTGAAAGAAAACATAGCTCTCCCACCTCCGTTTTAAAAATCCTCATGAACAATAAACTTAAAAAAGAGAGAAAGTAGGATTCAATCTCTATTCAGACACAATCAGTTTCTTCACTGGGCTTGGACAGGATTTTTCATCGTAAGTCCTTCAGAGTAGTCATGGATCATTGTACTGCTGAGAATAGAAAAGTCATTTAGAGCTGGTCATCTCAGAACATTGCTATTATTTTGTATACAGTACATTTCACTTTGCTTGAGTTCATGGAGGACTTTCCAGGCTTTTTTTTTTTTTCCAAGAGCACTCTGTCTATCACTTCCCATAGAACAACAATATTCCATGACAATCGTAGACCACAGTTTATTCAGCCATTCCCCTATTGATGGATGTTCCTTCAATTTCCAATTCTTAGACACGAATCTGTTTAACTTCCACAAGATGCTGTCCAAAGTGGTCTGCTTGGTGCTGCTCCAGCCTATGGCCAATGAACCGGTTCCTCAGCTGGTTCAGATGTTTTGATGGTTCTCTGGGGTCTCTCTACCTTTAGTTTGCTTTGTTGGAAACAAACCACCATTTGGCCTCGATTTGATTTCAGATGTGGGATAAGGAATGAAGTTACCAGTCCCACCGAGCCACTGAAGGGAAAGAAATTCTGAAGGTATTAGAATTAGAACATGGTGGATTGTAGACCAGTGTCAGGAACAACACAATATAGAAGATCAGAGCTGGAAATTGAGTAAAATACAGAATGTCAAAGTTGGGAGGGGCCTTAAAACAGGGGATATCAGATCTGAGAGGGACCTTAGAATAGGGGATGTCAGAGCTGGGAGGGAACTTAGAACAGGGGATGTCAGAGTTGGGGTGGGGGCTTAAAACAGGGGATGTCAGAGCTGGGAGGGGCCTTAGAACAGGGGATGTCAGAGCTAGAAGGGGGTTTAGAATGGAGAATGGCAAAAGTGTGAGGGACTGTAGAATAGAGAATCTAGGAGCTAGGAGGAACCTAAAGGACTTTAGAATATTGAATGACACAATGGAAAGGGACTATAAAATATAGAATGTCAGAATCATATTAAAAGCTTTAGAATTTGGAACGTCAAAGGTGAAAGAGAACTTAGAACAGAGAATTTCAGAGCTGTAAGGGTCCTTAGCATAAGGAACATCAGGGGCAGGATGATTTACAATCCAGAATGTAAGAGCTAAAATATCTCTTTGAACAGAGAAAATCACAATTGATTTTAGAACATAGACTATGAGAATTAGAACTCTGATAACACAGGATGCTAAAGCCTAAAAAAAGACCTTAGAAACCATTTAGTTGCACAGATCATATCATTTTTTAGCTGGAAGGGGCCTTCAAAAGCATCAGCTTCAATCTTTCCTTTTTTCAGATGAGAAAACTTAGACCCAGAGAGATAAAGGAACTTGGCTGGGGTCCCGGAGAGAACTAGTAGCAGGGTTCAGGGGTGCCCTGATGCCCGGCGCCCTGTCTTGTGTCCAGCTCTCATGCAGCCTTCAGAGGTACCTACTGTGATGCTCTGTGCATTTTTATGAAACGGTATTTTATTAAATAAACAAACTGGAGTGATTCCAACAGATTTATGAACACTTGCTCTCTTCTCACTTGTTCGACCCATTGCAGATTTATGACTCTGCATTAACCTCCCGAGCACTCGTAAAGTTTACTAAGATAATGTTGGCAGGAGGGAGAAGGGATTTTTATAGCTGGGTAATAATTACAAAATGCAGAAGGTACTGGGGGAATCTGCTTGTTAGTTATGCCGGGCGCCTGGTCAACAGTTAAGCTGTATATTGTGGTCCCCAAGCTCTCGGCCAGGATCCTGCCCTTCTTCAAGGGCCCGTGCTTCTTCCTCCTGGTGCTCAGCACAGTGCCTGACACATAGTAGGCACTTAATCCGTGTTCGGTAGTCGATTGATTGATTGCCCGGTGACCAATTCCAAGAGGAATATTAGCAAAGAGGCAGGTTCTGCATCAGAACCGCTTGACAAGAAAGGGGTGGAAGGCAGATAAGTATACACTGATAATAATTTCAAAATCATCCTAACACCTAAAATGGTAGCTCAGTAGAAGACCTTAAAGGAAGATGTTAAGGTTGGGAGAGGTCTTAGAACATCAGAGGTGGAAGGGATTTTCAAAGTTCTACAGAGACTTTAAAATAGGGACTGATGTTAGAACATACAGAACCAGAAGGGGAAGGGAGTGTAGAACAGAGAATGACAAAGGTAAGGGGATCTTAGAAAAAGGAACATAGAAAAAGGAATATCACAACTGAGAAAGGTCTTAGAATAAACTGTCAGAGCTGGAAAAACCCTAAGTCATAAAATGTCAAAACTGTGAGGGCTCTTAGAAGATAGGATTTTAAAGATGGAAATTCTGATTTTGATGGTATAAAATATCATAATTGAAAGGGAACTGAGGATACAGAATATTGGAGATGGGAAGGTTATTATGACAAAATACTAGACTGAAAGGGAGCTTAAAACCTAGGATTGCAGAGTTGATGGGAATTCAGACCAGAAATAGAGCATCTTAGAGCAGAAGGGGACTCAGAGTTCACCTAGTCTGATCAGTGCATTTTGGGGGTGAAGAAACTGAAGCTCAAGGTGTCTTCAAGGTCTTTCCTAACGGGTAAAGAAAAGAGAATGGATTCAGACTTGGGTGTCTTGATCTCATGTCCACTACACCATGTGAGTATGTCAAACATTGAATATCAGAGCTGATGGTGACCTTAGAACATAGAAAGACTGATCTCAAAAGGTTCTCAGTTCATAAACCAGAGAATGTCTTGGACTCTTAGAACATTAGCCTAGAAAGGATCTAGAGTATTGGTCTACACAACTATCTCATTTTGTAAGGGGTGGAAAAGAAGGGCAAGGGAGAAAATGTGGCTTATTAAACATCATACATACATTGAATGAAGAGCAGTCAAGACTTGAACTAAGCGGGAGCTATTTCTACTGTAGCAATTTCTTATTATCTTTATCACTGCCATGATCTATATTTTCTGCTAAATTCAGAGTAATACAAAAGAAAGAATATTAGCTTATGAAGTCAGAAGATCTGACTTCAAATCCCTCATCACTAGCCCCTGTACAATCTAGGACCCCTTGTGCCTCAGTTTCCCCCTCTATAAAATGAAGAGATTGGATTAGATGTCCTTTAGCTCCCTTCTTGTTCTGCATGCAGCCCTATAATATATTAGCCAGTAAGACAAAGTCAATTACAAAGGCCCCATTAAAATTTTCCAGGGAATGGGCCCCATCTGGCAAAAGTCTAGAATTCTACTGTTCTAGTTCCAAGTCTTTGGATGTACATTTGCAGAAACATGGTATCCATAACAAGAATCCTGAATGGGAAATCCAATTCCCTCTTGGATACAACTTTCTGTGTGGCTTTGAGCAAGCAGATGAGTCATTTCTGAAATCAAATTTCCAGAAATGACTGGAACTCAGTTTGCTTATCTAGAAAATGGGATTAAGAATTACCTGCCTGTATTTACTTTAAATGAGTATCTTGAACACCAAGTGACTCCATACATATTAGAATATGGTTTTAGAACTGCTCTGTAAATGGAAAGAATTGCTTCTGAGAGGTGGTATGTGACAGTAGAAAGAATCAGAAGGTCTGGTGATAATGGGTAAAGCAATCTCAGTTTCCTCCTCTGTAAAATGGGGACAGAGTGCAATAGATGGGTTCTATTGTCCTTTTCCATTTTGAATCTCATGACCCCATTTAGTTTCATCAATAACTGGAGGATATCTGGCAAGATGAGCAATGAACACAATGAGATTTGAGGAAGCCATTTCTAAAAAGAAAAATCAAATTATTTTCCACCAGCCTGTAACCATTTCTGTTATCCCACCATCAGGGACACTTTTCCTTTGGACTAACCCAAGAGTTTCGAGGGCATGGGCCACTATTACCCAGGTAAAAGTGCCCCCATTTCAAAGCTCTGTCCCCTTGCCTTTCCTTATTTCCTTATGTTATTTGCATTCGCTGTTATTGCTTTGCCTATTTCCTAATTTAGCCTAGTCACAGCAAGCATTCTCTCTACATGGTCGCCTCAATTTCCCCTCAGACCCCGGGCTAGGGCCTGGCTTTGGTAACTCCGAGAAGCCCACTGGGAAGTCCAGTCAATGGAATCAAATTTAGAATCAATTAAAGAAAGCTTGGCCCGCTCCGATCAGCAGCACAAGGCTTCTCCCCAGCGCTCCCCCCCTCAGCAGCACCCCCAACACCATCGCTGCACACTCACACACAACCCCCCCTTCCCCACGCCTCCCTGAAATTTGAAACTCAAACAAGAGAGTATGAATAATGTAGTGATATTCTTCTCCTCTTCTTCCCTTCAAATCCTCTGAGGATGAGTGAGACGGCTTGTCTGCCTCATTAGTGACTGCTCAGCCATTTGATTTCGGGAACAATGAACGTACTTTGCCTCAAATTTTCATACCGAGTTGCGTCACCGGAGTCAACACGGAATTTTTGAATTCGCATAAAAATTTAATGGCGTGATCTGCATATTTCGCGATTTCCAGCCACCGCCACCCATGCTCCCGAGCTTCCCTCCAGAAGATAACGACAGACCAGGGAGAAGAAGGCTGACAACCCAGGCCCGCCATCAAAAGGCCCATTAATAACAGATGAGCCAATTGCCTTCTAATGAATACCGCAATCCTCTCTCCCCCTGTCTTCCCGGGGTCCCTAAAGTCACCAGGGGGCACAAACCAAATGATAGGGAGGGGAGTCTTTCATGGGCAGCCTTGAGGGGCTTGGGGAACTCTGGACACAGCTCCTCGGTACCCGAGTGGATCGCCAAGACCGTCTCTCTAGGAGTGAGAAAGAAATCAGGGCATCCACTAAGTTGATACTAAACAGGATACAGAGAGTAGCACACTGACTCAGGCGTCCGAGGACGTGGTTCCTAGTCTCAAACTTGCTGTGTGGCCTTGGACCAGTCCCTTCCCTTCCCTGAGCCTCAGTTTTCTATTCTGTACAAATAAAAAAAAATGAGTCACTTAATGTACATGTTACCAGAAAAATAAAGAAAACAAGAAAAAAGAACAAGAAAAAATGAATCAGACTAGACAATTTCCAAGATTTTTTTCTGGTTTAAATATTCTATATTCTTCACCACCCCTGAAGTCAGGAGGACCTGAGTTCAAATTTGGTCTCCGACACTTAACACGTCAAAAATGTGTGACTCTGGGAAGTCACTTAACCCCAATTGTCAAGAAAGAAAGAAAGAAAGAAAGAAAGAAAGAAAGAAAGAAAGAAAGAAAGAAAGAAAGAAAGAAAGAAAGAAAGAGAGAGAGAAAGAAAGAAAGAAAGAAAGAAAGAAAGAGAGAGAGAGAGAGAGAGAAAGAAAGAAAGAAAGAAAGAAAGAAAGAAAGAGAGAGAGAGAGAGAAAGAAAGAAAGAAAGAAAGAGAGAAAGAAAGAAAGAAAGAGAGAAAGAAAGAAAGAAAGAGAGAGAGAAAGAAAGAAAGAGAGAGAGAAAGAAAGAAAGAGAGAGAGAAAGAGAGAAAGAGAGAGAAAGAGAGAAAGAAAGAGAGAAAGAAAGAGAGAGAGAAAGAGAGAAAGAAAGAGAGAGAGAAAGAGAGAGAGAGAGAGAGAGAGAGAGAGAGAGAGAGAGAGAGAGAAAGGAAGGAAGGAAGGAAGGAAGGAAGGAAGGAAGGAAGGAAGGAAGGAAGGAAGGAAGAGGAAGGAAGGAAGGAAGGAAGGAAGAAAGAAAGAAAGAAAGAAAGAAAGAAAGAAAGAAAGAAAGAAAGAAAGAAAGAAAGAAAGAAAGAAAGAAAGAAAAGAAAAGAAATGAATAAGTAAATAAATAAATGTTCTATATTCTTGTCAAACCCAGTACTGAGAAGGTATATTGTAAGGCTTCTCCCAGCTCTGGCATCCTATGTTCTAAGGTGCTTCCCATGTCTCGCATTATATGTTCTAAGGCCTCTCTCAGCTCTGTTCCTGCAGGTTCTGGGTTCTAAGGTCCTTCAGGCTCAGACTCCCTTTGTTCCAAGATCACTACTAGTTCTGACGTTCTATAAAGGACTCTCCCCACTCTAATTACCTATGTTTTAGGGTTCCTTCCAATGCACACTGCATGTTCTAGGGTTCCTATTCTAAAGTTCTTCCAGTTGGGCCATTTGATGAGTTTTTGTTTCTAACTAACTTCTATTGTCTGGACTTCATGTTTCTTTATCTGTCCAGTGGAAATAATAATCTTGACTCCAGTTATTGATGGAACTGAGAAATCCTTGATGATCATCAGTGTTGCTTAGAGGATAGCTAGTTTTGGGTGTCAAAAGAACCCCCAGACAGATGTCCACATCTCAAAATTAGTGGCTGTGTGATCCTGGGCAAGTCATTTAACTTTTAAGTGCCCTAGATAGCTAACACTAAATGAGATCACAGAAAGAACTTATGAAGTGGACACAAAAGGTAAGCTACCACTTGGTACTTATGATTATGATGATTTTGACTAAAACATGGCAAGAATTCTCCGAAAAAAACAGAATGGCAGGTTGTGAAAACCAAGTGAAAGAGAGAAATCCTTTCCAAAAGCATCTGCCCTTAATCCCTGTTCTCCCCAATTGGGGAAGGGGGCTTCCCATCATTCATAGGAAAGATGCAAAGTTGTTCTCTCAGGGATTGGATCAGAGGGAAATGAGATTCCCCCCTCTCCCAGTATTTCTTGCTGGGCATAATGAAATGGAAGGAATTTCTGCTGAGAATGGTGATTACTAAGCTGCCAGGATGAGTGACAAACACCGATTCAGGAGCGGTCCGGGAAAGAATGGGCTTTGTGGGGTGGGGGGGGTGTGATTGTGTGTGGAAGGGAGAGAGAATGAACTGAGGAGAGGGATGGAAACAGAGACAGAGCAAGGACTGATGGAGGAGAGAAAGACCAAAAGGGAAATGGATACAGATACAAAGAGACAGAGAAAGAGAAAGGGAGGGGAGGAAAGAGTGAGAGAAAGAGGGAGGGAAAGAAGGAGGGGGAGACAGGGGGAGGGGAAAGAAAGAGGGAAGGAGGGAGAAAAGGAAGGAGAGAGGGAAAGAGAGAGACACACAGACGCAAGTGGAATCAGAAAAGAAGAGATGAGAGAGAGAGAAGAAAGAGGGAGAGAAAGGGAAGGGAGGGAGGGGAAAGGAAGAAAGGAGGGAAAGAGACAGAGAGATAGACAGAGACAGAGATAGAAAGACATACAGAGATAGAGAGAAAGGGAAAGAGACAGAGAAAGAGAAAGACAAAAGAGGCCGAAAAGAGAAGAGAGGGAAAGAGGGGAAGGGAGAGAGAGGGAAGGAGAGAAGAAAGGAGTGATAGAGGGAATGAGACAGGGAGACAGAGGCAGAAAGAGACAGAGAGAAAGAGAGAAAGAGAGACAGAGGCAGAACGAAAGAGAGACAGAAAAGGGTAAGAAGGTGATAAGAAGAAAGGAAGGGAAACATAGAAAGACAAATCGAAACAGAAGAAAGGGAGGAGGAGAGGGAATAAAAAGAGGTAGAAATAAAGATAAAGATGGGAGAGGGAGACAAACGATATGGAGAGACAGAAACAGGGGAGAGAGACTGGAGAAAGAAAGAGAAAGATTGAGATAGGGGATAGGAGAGAGGAGAGAGAGCAAAGGAGAGAGGGAGAAGAAAGAAACAGAGACAGTGATAGAAAGGGACAAAAGTTACGAGAAAGGCAATCACAGATAGAGACAAACTGGAATAACAGAGAAAAATGAGAGATGAAGAAATACAAAAAGACAGAGAGGATGAAGGGAAAAAGAAAGAGAGAGAGAGAGCTAGATGAAAAATAGAGAGAAAGGCAATCGGAATTTATGAAGCATCAGGCATTGCCCTAAGTCTCATTCAATCCTTACAACTATGTTGCAAGGCAGGAGCTGCCATCCCTTTTTTCAGATAAGAAAACTGAGGCAAACAAAAGTGAAGTGACTTAGTGGGAACCGAGTGACTCATACAGCTAGAAAGAGTCTGAGGTGGGATTTGAACTCGAACGTTCCTGACTCAGATCCAGCACTCTCTCCCTGCCCCACACAGCTGCTGCTATCTCCTCATTATATCTCCTTTCCTTCTTCTTTGTGCTTTTGCTTCCAAAATCCCCTGTGTCTTACATGAAACACCTGTTCCCAGTTTTTAGTTCTTTTCTTTCAAAAACTTATGGGGCAGCTAGATGATGCAGAGCAGCAGTCCTGAAATCAGGAGGACCCGAGTTCAAATTTGACCTTAGATACTTAAAACTTCCTAGCTGTATGATTACACTGAACCCCAATTACCTCAGCAAAAAAAAACATATATATATATATATATGTGTGTGTGTGTGTGTGTGTGTGTGTGTGTGTGTATGTATATGTGTATATATATATATATATATATATATATATATATATATATATAAAATTTGTCCAGGGGTTTCTACTCCTTGAAGCCTTCATTGACCCTGGTCCTTTGGCTGAAAATGACGATGGCCTCCTCAAGTTAGAACAGCTTGCTAAGTCTCCTTAGCCTTAACTTCCCCCCATTCTGATTTTTGCTTTTGTAATTGTTTACATACAGGTCTTGTCTGCCCAATGCAGGGCCTACATTGCATTTAACCCCCATCATCATCATAATAGCCATATTCACACACACACACACACACACACACACACACACACACACACACACATCCTGTGCCAGGCTGCTCCACTAGAGGACAAAGATCATTCCTCTTTTTATCATCCCCCCCACAGTGGGAATTTAGTAACTCATCAATTATTTCACCAAGAAGCGTTCACTACTTTAAATTGATTCAAAGATATTTCTGCTCCAAATGCTCATATGGAGTAATTGTGCCTGACCTGTAGCACAATATCAGGCTCCTACTGGTCTGCCCAACCAGTCAGACGCATTGTACCTTAACCCCAACACGCGATGTCTTTGTGGTCCTCTTCAAGAACGAAGGACATTAATCAACTAAGTCCATGCATAAGGTAAAATACTTGTTGAATCAAATCAAAGTAGAGGGGAGGGAGTGGAGATAAAGGAGTAAGAGATGGAAAGAAACTGCACAAATTGCAGTATTTGAATTTAATAGAATATTTTTGCTTCTAAGAAATGAGAAGTCCATGAGGAATTCAGAGAAACACACAAAGATTTGTATGAACTGATACAGAGCAAAAAAAGCCAAGCCAGAACAGGAAGACAAAGCAAATGAAAACAAGGCTAAAAGGCAGCTAAAGGATTCATTTCATTGACCAGCCATGGTTTTGGAGAAGAAATAATGAAATATACTTCTCTTACCTCTATGCTGAATATGGAAATAAAGACAGAGGGCAGCCCAAGAGAAATTACTGATCCAGAGGAGAGGACCTTGCAGACATAATCCTGGATGGCCATGATGCCTTGGGTCGGAGGATAGAGAAATGTAGGAACGAAAAGCCTGGATTTGTCTGACTCCCGTCCATAGTTTACCTTCATGGTCTTCTCTCCCTTCTTACTTCTCTCTTCTCCCCACCTATTCTAGACCAGTCTCTAGCCTTTGAGTTTCTAGTTCTCCCCAGGGCAATGCTCTCAGGAAGCTGATTGGTTTAGGGTTATGGTGTCCAACTGAAATAGAAATGGGGGCCCCTAAACCATGCATAATTGGATATTGCCTTAGGAAACTATTAATATTATCTACATTTTACTTATTTTGGTTTATTTTAATATTATCTACATTTATTTTTATTCATTTTGTCAAATAGTTCCCAATTACATTTTAATCTGGTTCTGGATGCAACTCAGTAGTGTTGGTGGATGCATGTTTGACATGTTTGAGTGGTTGAGGTACTACATTGCACTTGAGTTTGAATCCTGCCTCAGCTATTCATTATGTGTGTGTGACAATGGGAAAGTCACCTCAGTTTCCTCATCTGTGAAATGGAAATGATCAAAACAGTACCTCCTAAGGTTGTTGTTTGAATAAAATGAGATACTATAGGTACATATGCAAAGCCTATATCTATACCATCTCATTTGATTCTTTCTGCTCTGTCAAATAAAGATACTTCATTTTTTTATAAGTTTTCTTTCATCTTTGTAATTCAGTATTCTATGTTCTAAGATTATTTTCTACTCCCATGTTCTTTCTCCTTCCAACTCTAATATCCTAGTATTATCGTTCAACCATTTGCACTAGTGTCTGACTCTTTGCAACCCAATTCGGGGTTTTCTTGACAGAGATACTAGAGTGGTAGGCCGTTTCCTTCTCCAGTCCATTTTACAGATGAGGAAACCGAGGCAAACAGGATAGACAAGTGGAACGACTTGCCCAAGGTCATATAGCTACTAAGTTTGAACTGACTCCAAGCCCAGTTCTCAGTGCATCAGTGCACCATCTAGCTGCCTGCATTCTATTTGTTAAGATCCCTTCTACCTCTGGAAATCCATTTGCTATGTTTCAATTCCCTTCCTGGGTTAACATTCTATGCTCTTTATTCTAGGTGCCCTACTAACTTTACCATATTATGTTCTATTTCCTAAGGTGCTGTCTACCTCTGACATCCAATGTCTGAAGACTCCTTCTAACACTGACATTCTATGCTCTCTGAGCTAAAACTCAGTCTAGCTCTGTCCTCCTAAGCATTAAGGATCCTTCTCTCCTTGATATCTGTGTCCTAAGCTGACTGTACTAACACCCTGTGTTGCTCTAATTCTTGTGTCCTTAGAGATAATTCTGGACTGAATTATCAGGCTGAGTCTTTTCTAATTTTTTCTAATTCTAATCTTTTCTCCAACAGGGCAGAAACAGCGGTATTGTTTGTCTGGCACTAAAAATCCCCAAGGGTCATATAAGTATGAGTTAATATTACCCCCAACCCCACAGTCTTTCTAAGATTTTTTTCACCAGGTGAACATAAGTTGATTGTGCTTGGCAACAGCAATTCTGACCACAGTCAAGAGCACTCAGGGGTCTCCCATTGGCCCTAGAATGCCCCACTGAGTACAACATACACGCCTGCCACCATGAACACCAGAATTAAAAAGTCTCTGAAAAAATGATTGTATTCATTCCCTTAACCTCACCCCAACCTGAACATAAATTGTCTCTGTTTATAACACTTCTGGCATTCAGTGCGTTGCACCAAGTGACATAAAATGACGATAAATTTAGGCCCCTCCAGCATGAAAGTACCTAAAATGCCACATGTCATTAATATTGACAGGTTCTCAAAGTAAAACTTGGAAATGTTTCAGGTGATATAAATTAAAACAAAAATATATACTTTGTCCTTGTGAGGGGATTGGATAAAATTAAGCGTGGCTTGGGGGTTGGGAATAGGGATGGATGTGGAGGAGTGGAAAGGGGAGCATTCACCAATATGGGTCAAAGAAATGTCTCTGATGGGGAGTTCCAGTTGGTCTTTGAATCACCTGGGGCGTCCAAGCTGGGGATGGCTTCTGAACATTCAACTTCAACTTATATCTGGAAGGGACCTTAGAACACAGAAGAGTATCAAGCTCAAGAAAAGGAACTTTAGAAGAGTGGAACATAGAACATGGAATATCACACCTGGAAAGCATCCCAAAAAATAAAGAAATTGTATTTTGAAACCTAGAAAAGACCTAAAAACATAAAGAGGGAATGTCACTGTTGAAAAGATTGGGAGACCATAGAATGTGGAAGTGAACTTAGAACAGAGAAAGCCATTTTGATGTAGGGTTCGTTTCAGCCATTTTTATTCTCTGGATTTTGCCATCATGTCCCCCCAGAACCTCACCTCCCCCCTTTAGCTCCTTTATGTGTTGTCGTCCCCTATGAAAACAGAAAGTCCTTGAGGAAAGAGATTGCCTTTCTTTGTTTTTTTAAAATTTATATCCCTGGCACTTAGTACCTGGTGCACAGTAAGCACTTAATAAATGCTTGTTGACTAAACACTGAATAACAGAGCTAGGAAGCCCTATAGAACAAAGAGTTTAGATTTTTTTTTTTTTTTTTGATGAAAGGAACCAGGATATAGTTTTTTAAAACTTTTTTTAATTGTTTTTATTAAAGTTTTTTTTTGTTTTTTTAAAATATATGTGTGGACAATTCTTTAACATTAGCCCCTGCAAAACATTGTGTTCCAATTTTCCCTCTCTTCCCCCACACCCTCCCCAGTAGTCCAATGATAAAGTTGAGAGAATATCAGGGCTAAGAGCAGTCTTACAAAGCAGAACACAGGGAGCAAGAAGGAGTCTCAGGGAGTAGATTTCTTCAGCCTGATCCTCAGTCTTCTCCTCCATAAAATAATGGGTATGGCAAAAGCCACTCTGGTAGTCCTGGCCCCCTACCCCAGTGATTTCTCCAGCCCTAAGACTCTGCTTCTTCTGTAGCCTGGCCAAGGGGTGAGCTCCTCTCCCCTTCAGCTGCACCCCCTGCCCTCAGCCTGATCCTTTCCTCTGCCCATCTGCCAACTCCCTCTCCCCCCCCACTCACTAATGGTCCTCCCCACCCCCCTTGGCTCAGCTCCCCCGGCTGAGTGCTGGCACAATTGGAGAAGGGCATTATGTAAATGCCGTTATGCAAATCACCCCCTTCTCCCTTGCTCGCTGGACTCCTGTGCCCTAATTAACTTGCCCAAGCCTAATGTTTCAATGCTTCCCTCCCCCTTCCTCCCACCCCAAGGAGGAGAAGGTATAAAACACAGCCTACTAGCTCCTTCTTTTGGATGGAAGCTGATATTTTGTCCCCGTTTTCCAAAATAAACGTGTCCATTCTCCCACCTGCCCACACATACACACCTGGATGTAGGTGACAGTCACAGAAATAAGTGAAATCTCCCTTTTTCTCTCTCAGCCCCATCCCTCTCTGGGATCATCCTGAATTCAGCCTCCCTATCCTTGGGGATCACAAGCTAAAGGGGAGAAGGGTCCTTAACCACCATCTGGTAAACATCTCATCTGCTACAACCCCTTCTGTGGTCAGATGAGGAATGAAGGGCAGAGAAATACAGGGATGGCCCAGGGTCATGTGACAACAGAGGAAGGATCTGAATCCAGAGCTTCCTACTCAACATTAGAACTCCCTCTTTGCCGTTCTTTCTGTGTGCCTAGCATTCTTTTCCTAAGCCCCCCACCTCTGGTTAAAGCACCTTCCAGGAAAGGAACAAATCCAATGGGATTCTGGACTTGAAACCAGAAGGGACCTGAGAGAGCATGTAGCTGAAACAGTATGGGAAACTGAGGTTCAGAAGGCTGTAATCATTTGCTTTAAATCACAGAGTCTTCTAGCACAGGTTATTTGTCTTCAATCCTCAAGGCCTTGCTTAGAGGTTGGGTGTCCAGAGCAGATCCCTGTCCTCGGCCTTGGTTAGACACCATCAGTTTTAGCTACAAGAACTTAGGGAGAACAATGACAAATGTTAGAGGGTCCAGAGGACCCTAGAACTAGAATGATGTGGTGGCTGAGGGTGTGCTACATGAAGATGAGGTGAAAAATCCAAGGATGTTTTCTGGGAATGACTTTAGAAGAGTAGGTCGAGACTGGGGGATGCTTGGAACAGGGAATATCAAAGCTGGGGGTCCTTAGAACAGGGAAAGTCAGAGCTGGGAGGGGCCTTAGAACAGGGAATGTCAGAGCTGGCAGGGGTAGAATAGGGAATGTAAGAGCCAGGAGGAGCCTCAAAATAGGGGATATCAGGTCTAGGAAGAACCTGAGAACAAAGAATATGAGAGGTTGGAGGGACCCTTAGAACATGGCATAAAAGAGTCGAGCCTTAAGATGTAGATAATGAGCACTCTACATTTCACAGATAAGAAAAATGACTTGTTCAGGATTACACAAATGAGAATATACTAATATATATGTACTAAAAATATGCCAAAAGAATCTAGTTCAAAATGTACAAACTCTATATATTATCTCTTGACAATATAAAGAATATTCTTTTCCCAAATTGTGATTCTGTGAAGCTTAGAATCCTTGGACCTTAGATCCCTAGATTCCAGGATTTGTAGAATTAAGAACTTTAAAATCTGATGTTCTTAATAGTTTAGATTATTCCTGTTTTTAAGGGGAAGCCCTCCCTTTGATCCCTGTAGCCTCCTTTGCCCCACATTATGAGTTCTTCCAAGAATCCTCCTTTTGGTACAGGTCTTGGTCCTATCTTTTATCATCTTGGTCCTATTAGCCATCTTTTATCATCTGGACTTTTACCACCAGACTTTACTCTTGACAGCTTTCCTACCCCCTACAGCATCTTTATGTTTGTCATCTAAAGTTCTGTAAAAGATGACCTCCGTTTTCTAACGTTAACATTTCATTGGATGATAGTGGGGGGTGGTTAACCCAAACCTTCCTTCTGTACCTCAGTTGACATAAAGGTGATAGAAAAAGACTCCTGGGCTGGTTGAGTCATACAACTGGTTACCTTGTAATAATTCCTATGTCCTTCTAATACCCCATGAAGTATGGCCCCATTGAAACTCCATTCTCAGGAACATCAGCACGCAAACCTCATTGGCCAATGTCATAAGGGAGGTCTCGCTATTTTCCAAATAGGGTCCCTAAGCATAAATATTTCCCATTTATGACACATAGTCCTTTGGTCTCACCAGAAAAAATACTGTAGTAAAACCCCAATAAATTTCTAGAGGCATAAGCAGACTCGGTCAATTTATTGCAGATTTTGACTTTAATAATGTTTGGTCTTAGATTTGGCCCTAATTATAAATCATTCGCAAAGACAGTTTAAAATATAAGCAAATCCAACATGGCATTCTTATTATCTACTTAATATCTCCAACCCAAAGATTTACTGTGGTGCATTCTGGGAATTAAGCAAACGAGGAAACTTTAGATAAGAGCAAAATGTGGTAAAATTATAGTTTTGTCATAAAACATTGATTGATCAATGATCATTGTAAAACTGTGGTAACTACACAGGTGTCAACATAAATCAGAAAGAGGTGGGATTTATTCTGGAAAAAACACTCTATTTCCCACAATTTTGACCATAGTGTTAATATGAGCCTGACAGATTTACTGTGGTTTTAGCTTAATTAACTCCATTTGGTAGGAGTGTGCATCCATACCCATACCATTGTAATGACCACATGCTAAGGTGTGTCTTACTATATTTAGCTTTGCCCTTCATCTAGAGTTATGGCTGCCTTTAAATATTTATTTAACTACCTGTCATGCTGAACTATAGGAGAAGTCATGGAACACTCAAACTGGAAAGAACCTTAGAACATAGAACCCAGAATGCTAAAGCCAAAACAGTTCTCGAGATGACTGAAAGCTGAGAAGCAGGACATAAAATCTCAAATCATAGGGAAATCTTTTTAAAAATTAACATATACCATTAGAGATAGAAAGGGAATTAGGATAATGGGCTGTGAAAATATAGAATATAGAATGTTAATGATGGAAGGTATTTCAGGACAGAGAATGTCCAGAGGAATTCCAGAACAATGAAAAGAAATTAAGACAAGAGGGGATGTTGATGGGGTTGTCGAGGGAGGAAGTATTTATATAAAGACCCACTATGTTCTGGGCACAGTACTAAGCACTTTGCAAATATCACCTCATTAAGATAATAAAATGCAAAAAAAAATTACCAGAACATAGAATGTTAGACTATAGAACATAGACCGTTAGACCTGGAAGGAACCTCTAAGATCCTCCAGTTCAACATTTTGCTTTCTACAGGGAAGGAGATATAATCCAAAGCTGAACCCCAGAGAAACCACATGACCTAATTGTTCAGCATCTTTCAGTGAGTTAGAGAAAGCTAGATGGCACACTAGCTAGAGAGCTGATCTCAGAATTAGGAAGACTTCATCCCAAATCTAGCCTAGGATACTTAACAACTGTTTGACCTTGGACAAATCCCTTCAACTCCGTCTGCCTCAAGTTTCCTCAACTATAAAATGGATTGATGATACCATCTACCGTGAAGGATTGTTGGGAGGATGAAATGAGATAATATTTGTAAAACATTAGCAATGTATCTGGCACATACCAAATGCCTTAATTGTTTTCTTCCTTCCGTTTGCATAATGAGCATGTTGGACTAGGTGATCTCTGGTTCCTTCTAGCCCCAATATTAATCAATTCTCTTATCATGATTAAATATATTACCATTACCAACTGGTGATGAGGATGCATGTCAACGTTACTTTATTATCTTATAAAATAATATTCCATTTCAGAGAATCACAGAGTTAGAGCTGATAGGGACCTCAGAGGCTATCTTCTCTCACTTCCTCATTTTATGGAGGAGCAGAATGAGGTTCAATAAAGGTCCCACAAGAAATGTGTCAGTAGTGGGATTTGAACTTATCTCCTGAGTCAAAACCCAGTTCTCATCCTATCCCTTATTTTTTTAAGGATACCATTTTAACAATCCCATGCATCTCAAGAAAAACAAGTTCTGGCTTTCTTAGTACCAACATTCTACTGATATGTATTCCACTGGAGTATAGACATTAAATATGGAGTACAACAAAGAACCAAAATAAGCAAAGACATGATCCATGGTGAGTGTGAATGGGTGCAATATAGAACACAGATCTATGAAGAATAGGAAGGAAGGGAACCAGTGTTTGTTAAGCATCTACAAGCACTGTTCTCAGTACTTACAAATATCATGTCTTTTGAGACTCACAATAACCCTGGGAGATAGGTACTAATATCAATCCCATTTTTCAATTAAAGAAACTGAGGCAAACTGTGGTTAAGTGATATGGCCAGAGTCACACAACTGGCAAGTATCTGAGAAAGGATTTGAACTCAGGTCTTCATGAGTCCAGATTCAGAACTATTCACTATACTACCTAGCTGCCTCTATCCATGGTACAGGAGAACAGACAGCAATACGTAACATAAAAATTCAGAAAGAACAGGAACAAAACATACCATCAGACATGTGTATGATGGGAATAAATTTTTTTTAAAGTTCATATCCCACGACTGACACATTTTTTGTGGGACCTTTATTGATCATTTAACCTCATTTTGCTCCTCCATAAAATGAGGAAGTGAGAGAAGACAGCCTATGAGGTTACTTGTGAAGGACAACAGCAGAGAAATGGAAAAGTCCAGAGATTCCATTGTATCCTCAAAATGTCAGGAGAAAATGATCCTATTATGGTGGGGGATTGTTTCTTGGGTGAATTTATGGGAGGATGTGATTTTGTCTTAAAAAAGGCAAGAAACTCAGAAGATGGGCAGGTATGAATCCGTTAAAATCTGTATCCTTAAAGGGAATTCAGAAATTCATGAGCTCATTGCTTCCTCTGAGTGTTAGAGTAACATTAAGCCACTATTCCTCACATCTGTACCCAGGGGTGTGCTGGAGCCAGCTTGAACCAGTTTGAGAGAATAAATTGTTAAGCTACAAATCAAGGCTTGATTTGTTGTGTTGAAGTTCTACATTTTAGAGAAAAGGATAAAATATTAATAATACAGATTAAATTTTAAAATGTGTCTTGTGTACATTTTTTCCCAAAGAGCTGGTTGTTAAACCTTTGCCAGTATACCTCTGGCTGACAAGTGAGAATATTCTCGAATAAATTAAATTAAAGGGAGCAAAAATTGTGAAGGGTCATAAAGAAGGATTGCCTAATGTTATGACAACAATTACTAGAATGGGCACTAGAAGGAGAGAATAGGGCAGTTTCATCTGTTGAAATCTTCAAGGAAGAAAAAAATCAGACATCTTAGGCTTTTATGAGGTCTTTAAATGTACAACCCTTGAAACAAGAAAGAAAAAAATAAAATACAATCACGTTTTTGAATGGTACTGATGCTGTCCTTAAAAGTAATATCATATCATTGAAACATCTGAGAGGTTATTATACTGTAAAAATTCATGAGGATGTTCTAACAAGTTAACTCTAAATCTGAATGGCAGTGTAGTATAGTGCATGGGGAACTCAATTTGGAGTCAAAAAGACCAGACTTCAAATCACACCTCAGAACAATTATTCAGTTTTCTCATCAGCAAAATGAAAGAGTCGGACTCATGGATCTCTGACATCCCTTGAACCTCTAATACATGATTTTCTATGACCCCCTGCAGTATTGACTTGATTGAAAGTCTCTTCCAACGTTTATATTCTATATATTTTCTCAACATTCCTTTCAACTTTGGCATTTTTGATTCGGTATTCATAAGATCATGGACTCTTAGACGAGACCTAGAAGCCCATTTGGGTCAACCCATACATGACCAAAGATGTTCAGTGATTACTCTTGGAGTTTAATCATCCAAATATTTCAGTGTTTATCTACCATACTCTCAAAAAATGGCCATGCATTTCCTTCTCAAAAAAATTCAGTGAAGTGAAACCTGAGGTAGTCTATTTTTTGGACAAATCCAATCTTGAAAAAAGTTTTTTGTTCCCTTAAAATCTAAATATACCATTGTGCAACTTATACTCAGACAATAGGTGGCACAGCATGTAGAGAACGAGGGAGAAAGGAAGACTTCAGACACAAGCTGTGTGATTCTATAGGTCTCAGTTTCTTCATCTGTAAAATGACCCAGAGAAGGAAATAAAAGTACAATGAACTACTCCATAACTCTGCCAAGAAAATCCAGAAATGACCAAAGAACAACAAACTTCTCTGTTACTCCTATTTTTGTCCCTAAGGTCCAAGCACAAATGCTAGATTGGTAGTCAAAGGACTTCAATTCAAATCCCATCTCTGCCTCTTGCTTCCTGTGAGTAAGATACTCGGTCTCTCTGAGACTCAGTTTTCTTATTTGTAAAAAGAGAGAGTTGAATTAAATGATCTGTAAGATGATAAGTTGTAAAATTTTAAAAAATGCTGCTCTGGATGTCTGCTTTATTCCAGATAGGAGAAAAGGTTCATTTTATCATATTCTTTCCCAGAATTCTAATGTGTCAAGATATTTTCAAATCTTAAACCACTGAACAGATTAACTATCCCTCCCAGCTCTCTGTCATCTGCAAATCTGATAACGTTGCCATCTATACCTTCATTCAAGTCATTGTTAACAATGTTAACATGTTAACAAAACAGGGCCAAAGATAGATCCCGGGGCACTCCACTAGACATTTCCTTCAAGCTGATATGAACCCTAACTTCAAAGAATATTTTTTAAATCCTGAGGATCTTCCCCTCCCATTTTTATTTTTTGAGTAGGTAAAAGAGATTATTCTTATTTCTAACCCTATTACCTTACTTTATTTCTTATCTAGCCTTAGTCACTGATTGGGTGTTGCCTCAGACGAAGTGAGACCTGGGAAAGACCTTAGCTTAAAACTATCAATGTGTCCCACCGTATCAGGGCTATTTCTAGTTGTCCTAATCTATATTTACGAATAGATATAATCGATATCATTGGATCCAGATGGTTGGAGGAGAAAGTGAGACTGGTTTCTCTGCACAGCCTTGTCTCACTTAAATCCACTTCACTTGCAAATCTTGACATCACCTCCTCAATGTTACAGTTCTCTTCAAGAACAAAGGACAAAAAACAAGTAACTTTCTGAAGTCTGTTATTCAAACATTTTGGAGTCTACCTAATTGTACTCTCATTTAGCCCACATCTCTCCATCTTGTCTATAAATATGACATGAGGGGCATCTAGATGGCACAGTGGATAGAACACCAGCCCTGAAGTCAGAAGGACCTGAGTTCAAATATGATCTCAGACATTTAACTCTTCCTGGCTGTGTGACCCTGGGCAAGTCACTTAATGCCAATTGCCTCAGCAAAAAAAAAAAAAAAAGAAAAGAAAAAGAAAAAAGAAAAAGAAAGAAAGAAATGAGAAATTATGGAAAATAATTTGTGGAACTCAAAGCATACTATGTCTTCAAAAATTCTTCTGGCATACCAATTTAGTAATTCTATAAGACTATTAGTAAGGTTAGTCTGGTACCACTCTTTATGTAGCTATGCTGGATCTTTATTTACAAAAAAAGTGCTCCTATAGCATCTTTAATGCTCCAAAACCATATATGTTCTAGAATTTTTCCAAGAATCAAAGTCAAATTCTACTGTTTATATGCTGTGGAATCAATTTTCTTTCCTTTCTGGAATACTGAAGACTCTGTTAGCTGTTCCAATAGTGATCCAGTAACTATTTCCTATTCAGTAAAATGTTTCCCATTCTCTCTCATCTTTCAGAGCTCACCAACAGTGACTTAACAATGACTTAATAATCATTCTAAATCTTTCAAGATCCTCAGAAGTGATTCTTTTGCTCCTGATGACCTCAACTCAAGTACCAAAGGCAGTTGGGTGCTCTCTTACTGTTCCATCTTTATCTTGGGGCTCAACCCCATTAGTCAATTTATTTCTCTTCTTTGCCATACTGTAACTCAAGGATGGCAAGAGTCTTTTTCCACAGCAAGTTTCTCTACTTCTGTTTAATATAGTAAGTGAAATAGGCATTAATACTTTTGAAAATGATATATACAGCCCTTCATTATTAATAACCTCACTGATGAATACGATGAACCCTTACTTCACTGATAAGCATGAAATGTGACCTGGTTTGATTTAGGTGTTTTCATACCAAAAGGTAGATAGAACCTTATTTTTATACCAAAAGATAGATAGAACCTTAAGCAAATCCCTTAGCCTCTCTTGGCCTAAATTCCCTCTTCTGTTAAAAAAAAAAGGGGGGGGGTTATTGAACTAGGAAGTCTCAGAGTTCTCTTACAGCTCCAGATAGGGGATCTTATATCCTCCCCGTATCTTTTTTTTTTAATAGTATGAAGATTTTTCTATCTTGCCATCAAAGCATTCTAGTCACTGTACAGGAAAACCATGTGCCTTTCAGGAGCCATCTACCTTTGTTCAAATTCAACCTAACAGTTTATTCATTAATATAGTTCTAAGTGTGAGGCAAAAGGAAAGTGTGTTGGATGAACTGGATCTCTTATTTAGGATGATATGCCTCTGATGTAACCTGGCCCTGAGAAAATCTTCATCTTTTTGTATCTTTAGCTATCTACATATGATTTTCTCCGTTAGAATATAATCTCTTTGAAGGCAGGAATTGTTTTTGTATTTCTTTAAATCTCCAATCTTTAGTATAGTACTAGGACATAGTAATCGCTTAACTATTTAATGGCCAACTGATTCTTTGACTTTAGACAAATCATTTAATCTTTCTGTGTCCCCCAAAAGCTTTCAAAGTCTTGAGTTCACTGTTCTTCTCATTGGTAGAGGGAGTCTCTACACCGGGAGTTTTCCAGATCAATAAAATCACTGGCCTGAAATCAGCAAAAATGTGCCAATGATTGCCCTCTATATTGAGCACAAAGAGATAAAAAATAATAAAATTAAAAGAAACCAAGAAAAGGAAGGAAGGAAGGAAGGAAGGAAGGAAGGAAGGAAGGAAGGAAGGAAGGAAGGAAGGAAGGAAAAGACGAAGGAAGGAAGAAAAGAAAGAAAAAAAGAAAGAAAGAGAAGGAGGGAGGAAAGATCGGAAGGGATGGAGGGAGAGAAGGAAGGAAGTCAGGAAGAAATCAAGCAAGCAAGCAAGGAATGGAGGGAGGAAGGGAGAGAAGGAGGGAAAGAGGAAGGAATAAAAATAAAAATAGACCCCTTCTTCAAAGAGATTTCAATGCACTCTAAAACACTGGACCAACTCATCAGTGACTCTAAGTTGTGGTTTAGGCTTATACTCCCCAATGTCATTTGAAATTAATTTAAAATTTAACTCAATAAGCATTCATTAAGCAACTACAATGTGCCCAGATCTGTGCTAGACAATAAGGATCTTAAGACAAAAGGGATATGACTCCACCCACAAGGAGCTTATACTTTTTATTCTTCCCTTTTAAGGCTCCAACTGTTTCATTTGTACCTGGACACCCTCCTCCCCTCTTTTGCCCCCCCACCTATACACAATAATTTCACATTTGGCTTGGACCTGGAATTTCCCAGACTCCCCCTAAATCCACTTCTGTAAATGAGGAAGAGGGGAAAGAAGCAATGATTGTGACAGTAACTCACAGGGCCAGGCCTGACATGTCTCTAATTGCCTGCTAAAATTGTCCCTGTCTCCTAAAGTGCAAATTATCACCGAAAATGACAAGAATAATGAATGACTAACTCTGATGTAATACAACAATTAGCCCTTAAAGACACTGTCTAATATGGTAATTCGGAACACCCACTCCTTGTTATTAAGTGGCTGATAATTATTTAATTATCTATCTGCCAGGATGATTTAGTTCATTTATTTAGCTGCAGATGCAGGGTGATCTCGTTCAGGCTTAAGGTCAGGATGAGCTGTCCCAATCATTGGCCACCATGTCTGTTTGCCTGGCGCCAGGGCTGGCCATCTAGATGCCTTTCCTAATCAGCAGTGTCAGTGCCAACCCAACCTGACGTCAAAAAATTACCTCAACCCGAGAGAAACTAAACCACTTTCCCCTTGTGCTCACTCACACCCCAGTGAGTGCCGTTTGGTGGACATGAGCTCTATAGATTCCTAAACTCATGAGATTGTCTTATGTTAAAGACTCACCCCGGGCTTTCAGGAAACTGGAGATGTATTCGTTTTCGGGTGATATATTTCAAAAGGGATGTTGACAAAAGCCATATTGGACTGGCCATTGGCGCACAAGATCGTAGGATTTTTAGAAGGGAAGGGGACTTTAGAAATCAGGTAGTGCAACTCCACATTTAACAGAACAGGAAACTGATGTCCAATCAACTTTCCAAGGGTACACGGTAAACATCATAAGCTGAATTTCTAGCCCCCCCCCCCCAATTTCAAATCCAGTGTTCTGTACCACAGCTGCTTTAAACTCTGCTCTTGGAAGCCTCAGAGAGATAGAAAAAGGAAGGATATTTCACCAAGAGAAGATAAAGCTCACAGAATGTTAAAACCTGAAGGGGCTTTGAAGACAAGATCAAAGCCTTGATTTTTCCAAAGGGAATAATAAAATCTTGGAAAGGGACAGTGATACTGTGGTAGTCACAGGGCAAGATTTTACCCCAAGGTTCTTCCCAAGTGTGCAATTCTATGTTTTAAGTTCCCTTAGAGGTCTGATATTCTAAGTCTTAAAATCCTTCCTACTTCTGACTTTCTGTTGTACAGCCTCTCCTCCCAATTCTAAACTTCTATATTACAAAAGATGTTCTATAATAGCCCATATTCTATTTGATGTTCTATAACATTCAATGTTCTGTTGAAAGATTGTAGCGCGGTTATCATCCAAACTGTTGATGATCAGACACCGCAGATTTTTTCAAAGCAGAACATCCAGGAAACCCACATGGTCTGTTGTTACCTCGGTAGTAAATGGCAGAACCAGCTTGTTTCCTGGATGTTCTGGCTCCAAATCCAACCCACTTCCCACTTCACCACACAGCCTCAACAGGAGAGACTGAGAGTGAGAGAAGTATCATTCTCTCCATGTTATAATCTGTGAAATCAAGGTGAGATTACTCATCAAGGGCAGACAAAGGTCTAGAACCAAGTCCTTCTAGCCTGTTCCCTCTAGACTCCTCTACGTCTCTACTTTTTTTTCCCCCTCCAGTGTGGAAGTTATAGCCAGGAGACCTAGAGCCTTATCCCAAGTGCCCTCAACTGACTGTGTGACTGAACAAGTCTGCATTTGCCTCAACTATTGGAATAGGAAGACATTTCAAGTGGTAGGAAGAGCACTGGACTCTAAATTTAAAAAAAAAAAATTCATTCCATCCCTCTGCTTCTCTATTCATTTTGCGATATTGGGTAAGTCACGTCTCTTTCCTGAACCTCAGTCTCCTCCTTTGTCAAATAATGAGTGTTGGACCAAATGAGCTTTAAGGTCTCTTCAGCTATGAGACAGTGATTAATAACCTCCTGATATTTTGTTCAGTATTCACAGCCACAAATTCCAGTGGATTACTTTCTGAGGGAGTTAATTGGAGGAGACCGAATAAAGACTAGACATTCTAGGTTAAATGCAGGCATTTTCTTTTCTTTTTTAAAATTGTTTATTTATTTATTTTTGCGAGGGTAATTGGGTCATACAGGTAGGAAGAGTTAAATATCTGAGATAGATTTGAACTCAGGTCCTCCTGACTTCAGGGCTGGTGCTCTATCCACTGCACTACGTAGCTGCCCCACAAGTGGATCTATGACCTCATCAGTTCTGGATCTCCCTTCAAGGATGCACAGGGCAACACCTCTTATCTTCTCAATTCTCCTTAATGTTCTCCTGTATCTTCAGTGCACAAAGCCTCTCCAACATTCTAGAGGTCTTCTATGATTTCTTCCAACATCAAGCCATCCATCTGTGACTCCTCACTCTTATCACAAGACCAGCCCATCTCTTTCTAATTATATATAAGTATATATAATTACACACACACATATATATATAAATATAATTATTTGATGATATAATTTACTCTATATTCTGACAGAGATCCTAAATAATATCTAGTTAGTGATATGTTTCAGTCTGTTCACATCCATCATGCCCTTTTTTATGATCCTCTGTGCTAATAATTTGGTTCTTTTAAGGCAATGGTGTTTCAGATTTCAGTGGCAAACAGTAATACCAGTAAAATATTTGTATTTGGAAAACATAGATGGGGCAGCTAGGTGTCAGAATTGGGAAGGATCTAAGAACATGGGATTTTGGATCTAGGAGAGATCTTAGAACAGGGAATGTCAGGGGGAGCCAGAGAACAAGGAATATCAGAAGTGGAAGGTTTCTTAGACAATCTCAGAACTGGGATGAAGCAGTGTAACTAGATGATACAGTGGAGAGAGCACCAGCTCTGGAGTCAGGAGATCAAGTCTGGTCTCAGAAATTTACTAGCTGTGTGATGCTGGACAAGTCACTTAACCTCAATTGCCTTCCAAAAGAAAAAAAAAAGAAAAAAGAACTGGGAAGGACCTTAGAATGGGGCCTAAAATAGGAAGGGGCCTCAGAACTGAAAATCGGTGCTGCAGAAGGTCCCTCCAGATGCATGGTTGAGTTGGGCTGTCGATGGAGATCACAGTATTGGAGAAGATTGAGGATATTCAACCAGGGAAAGCATTCGAGTAAAGGAAGTTATGAGGCAGGTGCTGAAATTACTGTGGAAAAAAACTGAGTTAGTATTTCAAGGATCATAGAATCACAGGACAGGACAAGGTGATATAAGTTGTTAAGGAGAAGAAGTGATGGTGGCAGAGAGTCAGTAAAATGGATGAGAGTACTTCCTCCTGGCTCTAGGTATTGGGGAGCAAGAAATGTTGCTGTCTTCAGGAGGGGTGTTCGAGAACACCAGGATTTGGAAGGAATAAGGAAGAGATCTGGATGAATGCTGCAGAGAAAGGGAGCGGGGTTCAGGAAGGAAGATGGTGATGAGGGATGCGATGGAAAAAGGAAGGAAGAAAAGAAGGAATGGAGGAGATGGATATTATATGTATTATGGGGAGAGAAGAGAGTGTTAGCCAGTTTATCACCCTAACACCAATGCCCATGTTGATCCGATGCTGATTCTAAGCATCTCTTTGGTTCTGGGGCCCAGAGTGGTGAAGGAAAAGTTCTCCCTTATGGAAAGATAGGCTCAGGGAGAGGGAGATGATGATTGCATGAGCAGGTTAGGGACAGCGTAAAAGCCCAACTGGTGCTTCAAAGTGAAGTTAGAAGGGAAAGAAAGCCCCTTTGGGCTTTTGTTCCTGAGGCAAAGCCCCAGACACCCAGGGTTAGTTTCCTCTCTGATCATAAATCATATAGGCCCACTCCCCCCCTCATTTTACAGATGAGAAAATTGAGTTCCTTTCTCACTCTGCTTTACTCAGTCACAGGCTTTTTTGCAGTCTCCACTCGTGTTGTAACTGCAGTTTCTTTTATTTGTAGTTTATCACCTTCTATACAGTGGCAAACAAGAGACTTTATAAATATTTCAAACTCCAATAATTTGTGTAGTCCCTGCTTAGACTTTTAAATGAATTTGAAAGCATTCCTCTTTTCATGAACCTGCGGAATAGCTCAGCGATGAAATAGAGCCTCAGCTCAAGGGCTGGACAACATCCTGTCACTGGATCTGTCACCTCCCAGAGGCTCCCCCAAACCTTTCTCCTCATTTCCCCCCCTGTCCCTTACTTTTTCCACTAGGGCTTCTATGTGGAGGGTGGCACTGGGCATCTGGGCATGCATCTTGGTGCTAACCAGAGCCTCATTCAGGAAGAATGAAAATCAAGCCCATGTTAAGCCAACAGACAGGTCAGTCCCACTGCCTATTCTTAGGGAATTATGATCACAATTCACATTTCTATGTGGCTTTAAGGTACATAAAATGCTTTCTTTTTGATCAGCCAGTGACACTGATAATACAAGTATGACTTTACTCATTTTATACGTAAGGATATAAAGAATCAGATAAGTTAAGAAATTTCCCCAGTACCACACAGCAGGCAAGAACAGGATCCAAACCCAGAGGACTCCTAAATCAAGGTTCTTTCATTTCACATACAAAAGTGAACCTTGACAAGTCCGGCCATACATTCGGTCCAAGCAATTTTTATGTCCCTTACTCAGTAGTTTTCACATGCCCTAACCCATCCCTTGATTCTCATAAAATTATTATCATAGAATCACAGAATTTGAGAGTTGAAAAGGACCATGATGACCATTTCGTCCAATTGATATCGGAAAGGAACTCTCACTATTAAATTTCTTGGCAAATAATCATCCAGTTTCTCTTTAAAGACCTCCAAGAAAGGAAAACCTGCCACCTCTTAAGGCAACTCATTTGACTTTTGCTTGATTCTAACTGTTAGGACCGTCATTGACACATTCTCAATGGCCCAGATGAGTAGATATTTTCAAAGGACCTTGACATCTAGGCCCAGAGAATGGGCCATATGGGACTGGACCAAATGAGCTATCATTTGACAGATGTGGAAATTGAGACCTGGGAAGCAAGTGACTTGCCCATAAGTAATCTTACCAGAAGCAGGAATTGAACCCAAGTTCTTTCTTTGCAGAAGCAGCCCTGTTTCCATTCTACCACATATTTTATCTTCAAGGAAATAGGAAATCACTGAAGGCTTCTGACCATTCTAAAGGGATTACAGGTTGTGGGGAAGAAATGTTGTTTTGGTAGTTCTGTGAAGAATAGCTTTGAGAAGAAAAGAAACTTGAAATACGGAAAGTAATTCAAAGGCTATTCCATTGGTCCAGGTGAGTGATCCTAAGAGTCTAAACTACAATGATGGCAATAGAGAGAAGGGACAAATATCAGAGCTATTGTGAAAGTGGAATCTACAACTCTTACTGATTAATTTTATTTCAAAAGAGACCAAGAGAAAAAAACTCTAGAATGACCTTAAATTCATGAATCTCAGCAACTAAAACTGTGTTTCCTCAGGTAAAATGAGGAGATTTTGGAGCCAGGAAGGATTTGGAACAACCAGTCATTCAATAAGCATTTATTAAATGTTTACTTTATATCAGGCACTGGGTTATAGGCTAAGTTAGATGACATATGTAAAGTGTTTTGAAAACTTTCAAATATCATATAAATTCTAGTTGTAGCTATAGAATGAAAAAAAAAAAAAAACAAAAACAATCCCTGCTCTCAAAGAGCTTACATTCAAAGAGGGAATGTATGCATTAGGTACATTCTAGACATACAAAGTAAATAAAAGATAATCTCAGAGGAGAGCGTCCTAACAGTTGGAAAGGGTCAAGGAAACGGATCTAGTCAGAGGAGTAGTTTGAGCTAGATCTTAAAAACTAAGAACATAGATAAAGAGGAAGATCATTCTAGGGAAGGAATAAATAAATATGAAAATAAAAAGATGTGATGATGAAAGCTGTAGTGCTGTGTACTGGGAACAAGTAAGAAAGCATACTTGTATGATAGAGTATAGGGAGAAAATTAAAATGTAAAAAGACTGAAAAGGTGGAAGGGATTGGTTTATGAAGAGCTTTATGTGCTCAACAGAAGACTTTAAATTTGATCATGGAGGTAACATGAGTTTATTGAACTGGGGAAAGACACAGGCAGTCATACACTTTGTAAACTTAGTGGAGAATGGATCATATAGTGGAGAGACCTGAGAATTGAAGACAAATCAGAAGTCTATTGCAATGGACCAGACACATAATGACGAGGGTGTGACCTAGTGTGAAATTCATGTGAGCGAAGTCTGTATGAATGAACAGGGAAGGCTAGCACCTCTGTGCTGTGAAGGCTGCCAAGTCTTCGGGACTGCTTTCTACCTTTGGTGTCCACCTGCCACCCAATTCTCTCCATAGTTCCAAAAAACTGCAGCATGTTCAGCATCCACATCCTGGCAAACTATTTTGGCAGATGAACTAAACTAGGTTGGGGATAATTGCTGGCCCTAAACCCATCAGTGAGTTAATGGAGTATCTATCCCAAACATGTGAAGACTCCCCTAGTAGAATAGGTGAATATGAATAGTTTATTCTAACAGACCATGAAGGCAGAAGAAGCAAGTGCTATGGAGTTCTCAATTCTCTTGGTTAGACACTGAAGACACCAAAGGCACCCACTGCATCTTGAGCCATGGCCAATCATTTTGACTTTTGTTTTGGTACTAGATGCTGATGACTCTGGAACAAAACTCTGAGCAACTCTGCCTTACTTAAATCCAATTTATGAATCAAAAGACATCACCCGTACTATTTTACCATTTTTACATACCTCAAAGTCACTATGGACAAGTGATGAAGCAACGAATGCAGATATCATAGGGGCTCTGGGTCAGCCCAGGGCATAAGATCATTTTCTCACTAGCAGTAGGTTTCAGTTTTCCCCTGGGGATCTGAGCACCTTTTTGAAAGAACTGCACCACTTATTTCCTAGTGTAAGGAAAGGCCTAGAAAAGGTGCTTTAAAAATTGTCTACTTCTCCAATCCTGGTCAGCTTACTGAGAAAGGTAAGGATCCTATCCTGTGGTCAAAACACACACAAAACAATGTACAAAATCTTTTTCAGATGATTCTACTCACTACTGGTATGATTATGGGCAACATGAAATCCAGTAAACCCCCAAAATGGACAGTTCTTGTTGCAAGAGAACTTGGCAGCCATCACATTCAAATAACAGCCCTGAGTGAACAAGGCTGGAAATTGAAGGCCATTTTGTGAAAGTTGGAACTGGACACATGATTTTCTGAAGTGATAGGGAGTACCATAAAGCTGGCATAGGTTTTGCAATCAAAACCAATCTAGTCAGCAAGCTTCTATGCTTCCCAAAAAGAATGAATGACAAGCTCATGACAATGTGAATACCCATTGCAGGAAAGTACAATCCCACTCTCATCAGTGTGTATGCTCCCACCATGATGAGCCCTGATGAGATTAAAGAAAAACTTTAGGAGGAACTGAAGATGCTCATCATCAAAATGCCAAAAGAGAACAAGCTTGTAATTCTGTGTGACTTTAATGCCAGAGAAGAAACAGACTAACAGATATTGCAGAAAATCCTTGGAAGAATGGAGTCAGAAACAACAACAGTGATGATCACTAACGAAAACTTCTGCATCTTAGGACCTTCTCATCACCAACACTGTCTTCCATTTACCTAAATGCAATAAAATTTCATGGATGTACCCTTGTAGCAAATATTAGCATTTAATAGATCATGTCTCTGTAAAAAGAAGAAATAGATGAAATGTGATAGTGATGAAGGTCATGTGTGATACAGAGTGTTGGACTGATTATAGACTTATCCTCTCAAAGCCAAATATTCTGTCAACAAAAGCAGTGGCCAGAAGGCAAGATGACTGCCAGAAGACGTACAATCAATAGATTAGAGTGTTTCTCTGAGCATGAACATTTCATTGCTAATTTAAAGGAAAAGTGAACCAACACATGGTTGGCAACAGTGGAGCAAAAAAAAAAAAAAAAAAGAGTGGGTATCTTTACAGCCCTACATTTATTCAGCTGGGCCCGAACATTCACAAACATCAAGATTGATTTGACAAAGTGTTGGGGAAATTCAGAAACTGCTAAACAAACAATGAAAATTCTACAGATTTTACCAGCTATAAGATGTCAGCATTTAAAGTCATCAAAAATAAAGTGCAGTGAAGCTTATAGAGATGCAGGATTCTTAGCTCAGTAAGAAGGCAGGTGAAATTCAGTTTTACCCTGATAGTAACAATCCAAAGCACTTTTATAAAACTCTGAAGGCTACTTTTGAGGCTGCATCTTAACTACTCAATGGTGATGGAATCATATTGATTAGTGATAAAGACATGATTCTAAAGACACGGATTGAACACTCCCATAGTGTTCTCAACAGACAATCATCAACCGATGCTGAAACCATTCACTACATATCTCAGTCAATCCATATCTAGCTGAACTTCCAACTGAAGAAAATGTCTTGAATGTCATTAGGTTATTTTCAGGCGGTAATGTGTCTGGTGCTGATTTTACACAGGCTTCACAAGGATTTACAAGGTAGGGTATCTATTGCTCATATAAAAGTTGATGAAAATCTTCTAGATTATATTGCAAAAGGACTTCCAGGAGTTCAAAAATGACTCCATTGTCCCTCTCTATAAAGGTTGTCTTGTGACAAGCATGGGGCAGGATGTCTCTCGCTTAGTCATTACAGACAAGATTTTTTTTAAGTTTTTTTATTTTCAAAACATATACAGGAATAATTTTTCAACACTGACTCTTGCGTAGCACAAGGTAAAAGGTACAAGCAATCCAATATATTTATACATGTTAAAATATATGTTAAATCCAATATTTGTAAACATTTTTATACAATTCTCTTGCTGCTCAAGAAAAATCAGATCAAAAAGGAAAGAAAATGAGTAAGAAAACAAAATTGCAAATTAACAACATCAAAAAGAGTGAGAATGCTATGTTGTGATCCACATTCAGTTCCCATAGTTCTCTCTTTGGGTGTAGATGGCTCTCTCCATCACAAGATCATTGGAACTGACATCAATCATCTCATTGTTAGAAAGAGTCATGTTCATCAGAATTGATCATCATATAATATTGCTGTTGTCATGTAAAATGATCTCCTGGTTCTGCTCAATTCACTCAGCATCAGTTTCTGTAAATCTCTCCAAGCCTCTCTGAAATCCTCCTGCTGATCTTTTTTTTTATATATAGAACAATAATATTCCATTACCTTCATATACCATAACTTATTCAGCCATTCTCCAATTAATGGGCATCCATTCAGTTTCCAGTTTCTTGCCACTATGAAAATGCTGCCACAAACATTTTTGCACATGTGGGTCCCTTTCCCTCCTTTAAGATCTCTTTAGGATATAAACCCAGTAGTAACACTGCTGTGTCAAAGGATTTGCATAATTTGATAACTTTTTGAGCATAGTTCCAAATTGCTCTTTAGAATGACTGGATCCATTCACAGTTCCACCAACAATGTATTAATGACAGACAAGATTCTTAACAGGTTTATCCTTCACCTAGAAGATGGTCATCTACTTGAGAGTCCGCGTGGCTTAAGAAGGGGTCAAGGAAAGGTTGATATAGTGTTTGCTGCCTGGGAACTTCAGGAGAAATGCCAGGAACAGAACAAAGGTCTGTACACAGCATTCGTTTATCTGGCCAAAGTCTTCAATACTGTCAGTTGAACAGACTTATAGGAGATCATGACAAAATTTTATTGCTTAGAGTTCATTCTCATTATATGCCAGCTTCACAACAGCAAACTTTGATGGGTTCTGGATAATGGAAAATGCTCTCAAACTTTCCCAGTCATCAATGGAGTGGAGCAGAGATGTGTGCTTGCTCCCATGCATTGTAGTGTTATGTTTTCAGAAAGCTGTCATATGCCTTCAACACATTTATGTGCAGGTACACATTGACGATGAGGTTGGTGCACATGTTGAGACCAAGAGGCTCTGAAAGAAAGTGTGAGAGAGAAGAGGGATTAGAGTGCCTACCAAACCGAAGGTCTATTGAGCCATTGTGCTGACCTCATTGTTGTATCCCTATGAAACCTGAACAGTCTACCAGTGCCCGGAAGCTGAATTGCTTCCATTTGAATTGTCTTAGGAAGAGTCTGAAAATCATCTGAAAAGTGAGATAGCAGACAATAAGACCCTTTCTCAAGCTGAACTGCCAAGTATTCAAACTCTACTTCAATTAATGCAACTCTGATGGGCTAGTCATGCTGCCTGAATGTCAAACTTAGATTTGTCTAAAAGATTATTTTATTGGACACAGCAACAGCAAGATTATATGATGATCAGCTCTGATGGACATGGCACTTCTCAGTAAGGAGACAATTCAGACCAGTCCTAATGATCTTGTGATGAAGAGAGCTGTCTACACCCAGAGAGAGGACTGTGGGAACTGAGGATGGACCACAACATCGCATTCTCACTCTTTTTGATGTTGTTTGTTTGCACTTTATTTTTTTTATTTTTTTTTCTTTTTGATTTGATTGTTTTGGTACAGCAAGGTAATTGTATAAATATGTATGTATATATTGGATTAACATATATTTTACCATGTTTAGCATGTTTGGGATTACTTGTCATCTAGGAGAGGAGGTGGGGAGAAGGGGGGAAATTGGAACACAAAGTTTTGCAAGGGTTAATGTGGAAAAAATATCCATGCATATCTTTTGAATATTCAAAAGCTTTAATAAAGATTTCATTTCTAAAATAAAAAACAAAGTAGGATTGAAGCAAATCAAAAGAAATGTGAGATGAGCAAATTTAGAGCCATCTCCACTCCAAATGTTTGTATGGACCATTTATGGTATGGATCTGTGGTGGAGGCTCCCAAGCCAACAACAATGCTCTTCATCCAAAATGCCATGGAATTGGAGACAGGATCGACTTTAGAGGCCATCACATTTAACTTCTACATTTTGTAGATAAGATGCTCTTACTTATCTAAGAGCAAATTCAAACTTAGGTCTCCTACTTCAGATCTGGGGCTCTTTCCACCAATTCAGTGAGAATATAAATGCCAACTACTGGGTTAGTTTCAAAGGGGATACAAAGACAAAAACAAAATCCAGTAGAGTAATCAATTAACAAGCTATAAGCACTAATTGTGTACCTTTCACTCTGGTAGGTTTTGGAGATCTAAAGAAAAAATGTTTCTTCCATCCAGGAGACCAATCATACATTAAACATATACTATATGGCAGGTATTAGGGATTCAAAGACATTTAAAAATAATCCTTGCCCACAAGGAACTTATATTCCTTTTGGGAGAGACAGCATGCATATATGAATTTACAGGCAAAATACATATAGGACACATACTATGAGTGTGAGCAGAACCTGCATAGGGAAGGTTGTGATCTGGGATGGGACATCAGGTCAAAGTCCTGATGAAAAGACAGTGCTTAAAGTTAGTCTTGAAGGAAATCTAAAATCCCAAGACAATGAAGTGAGGAGGTAGAACATTCTAAGTATGGGGGATAGAAAGGGCAAAGGTGCAGAGATAAGAGGTGGAGGTTTCAAAGGAGTTTTCTCCCAGTAATCTTCAGGCATCCTTATTCTACTGTGGAAAATAATGTTACACAATAACACAATGAACACAAAATATCTACTATATTCAATCTAATGTTGCTGGCTGACTTACGGATGGACAGATGGGCTGTTCTGAATTTTCACTGTTTTGAATAGATTTAGTCTTTTTTCTTTTCCTTAGAGCCTGGCCCTGGCTGACTTTGAAAGCAATCCAGATTCCTTTTCTTCTCTTTAAATATTTCCGTGGTGTCCATCCACATCCATCCTTGGACCGGGCCCCAGCAAAAGACACTGGACATAGAGCCGACCTCCAGATGAGTTGGGGGACAGACCTTGACTTATGGCTAGTAAGATTTAAATTAAACATTACTGATGGATATAGCAGTGGGTTGCCAAGAGAGGGACTGTTGAGTCTACTCTGGAAGTGGAGAAATGGGAAGAGAAACAGAATCCTGTAATCATCAACAGCATCTCATCTCTCCAACCATGTGCCATTCCATATATCAGCCAATAAAATTTCAGATCAATAATAATAATCCCGGCCGGGAGAGGAGAGAGACAAAATGACCTCTTAGAATCACTCTAGCTCTCAATTTTGATTTTCCGTCATGGGAGCTGCACTTCTAGGCCAGCTGAAGAACAATCCTGCCAGGTGTGTTGCCCATCTGATAATTAGCAGAGCATCATTTATAATGGCTAATATACCACCATTAGCACCATAATGAAGAGGAATTGGAGCTTCTCTGTAGTAGTCTCTTGGCTTTTCCAATCTGCTAAAGCCAATGACAGATGTGTCAAGCAACGTGGACACTGGGAGAGGGTACTGGAGACAGAACACGATTCAAGACTCTAGAAGTAAAGTCTACTGAGGCAACAGGCAAGAGATATTGGTTCCAAAGATAGTCACCATTGCAAAGAAATCCTATGTCTAGAACTCTAAAAAAAAGCACTTATTAAGCTTGTGTGTGTCAGACATTGTGCTAGGCATTGGGAATACATAAAAACCAAAGGGTCCCAGAACTCAAGGTGCTTATATTCTATTGAAAGAAAGAACATGCACAAGATAAATTCTATTGAAAGAAAGAACATGCACAAGATAAATACAAATAGCCTTAAGGAGAGAAGAGGGATTAAGTAGTAAGACCATTCCTCAGGTCTCAACATAAATGCAAATTTGCCTCCAGGTATGGGAGAAAGAGGGTGGGACAGAGGAAAGAAAGCAGGAAAGAGATTAGGACCAAGGAGAGAGGGAATTGATACATGGTTCAAAGACATGTGTGTGGGGGGGGAGGCAGATGCAGAAAAAAACATCTGGGGCAGGCCCAATCATGTGGGGCAGAGGAGCAAACATGAAAGACCTGGACACAGACAGGTGATAAGCAGGGCTGGAAACAGACTACCTAAGTGTGACAGATGGAAGACAGACACTGGGTTGGACATCTCTCTTGTTGTAGGAGATCTCAAACCAAGCCCCTAGTTTACACGTGGCAGGGATATCTCCAAGGCTCTTTTCTTCTGCTTTAACTTTAAGTTTTCTTTTTAGTGGGTGAGGGGAGACTGCAGGGTACTAAACTAAGGGGTGGGAGCAGGAAAAACATACATAGTACCATAAAGTTTAATGGGGTTTTAAATGTGGATTTCTTTCAGAATTATTTATACAAAGCTAATTTACATAAGATGAGAACTGTCTTTCTCAAATCTACCAATGACCCAATAATCTCACCAGGGTGAAGACTTTCCTGCCCTCTTGTGTAATTTACCCAAGTACTCCCAAATGTTCACTACAGAAGGCAGGATGTACACAGAGTTTAATGAAGGTACTTTGATAAGTAAATACTAATATATATATATATATATATATATATATCTATATATATATATATATATTTGATTTAACTGACAAGCATCATAATGGAATAGATGGATCAATGACACAGGAGCCCGGAAAACCTGATAAACCTGATTTCAACTTCTCCTTATGATATATACAGATTATGTGACCTTGGATAATTATTGGTGCTCCAAGTGACTCACTAAGACTAGAAGTTATAAAGAAGGCTTCAAACTGACTTGGTAGATGATTTTCCTCACCTGGGAGTTCCCTATACACATGAAATTCCAAATCCAGTCTCTAAGGCTATAAAAAGGGATTGCTAGATAATCAATGGTCCTGACAGGAATTTTACATCTCAAACAACTGAGTTCCAAGACCCAGACAAGAAACCTGTGAGTTGGTTCAAGCTGGGAGCCATTGTACTGCCCATAAATCATTTAGGTTTAGTAAGATACATCTTCACCCCAGGAGAATGGTCTAGACTGGGATGAAGTGAAGGCAAGCTCCTTTTGACTATTGTCCTTTGTCTAAAGACTCTACAGTATTTAGGCCAGAGTTCCCACCCTCCTCCTACTTCCCTTTTCCAATCTATTAGGAGTGAAATTCTGGACCTCTCCATTACAACCTGAGGATTCAGAGCGTAGAAGAAGAACCTTACTCATTTGTTGCAGAATATAGAATCCAAGCTCTTTAAGGACAAATCATTCTTTTTTTCATTGTAGGCTGAGCACTGCCACAATTTATAGCACAAAGTAGATGCTTAATTAATATTGAAAGCACCAAGCATGTCAATTGATGTTTTTTTCATGAGTTGCTATATTTCACCTATCTGCGCAAATGGACTTTAAATAGAAATAATTACAAGTAAATAGTATAATTTTACTTTGAAATAAAATGTTTCATCCTGCTATCTTTCTTCTCTTTGTCCTATACGTGAAAAAAAAAAAGTATTGACAAATAATTGATGTAACTTGATTTTTCAAAGTATTCTTCAATTTCAATTTCTTATAGTATTCATTAATTGAGTGGTAGGCACATAGTAGGTACACTTTGCAGTGTCTGACAGATAGTAGATACTGAAGAAATGTGCATTGATTGATTTGTCTACTTATCTCTTTATATACAGTTGATGACTTCACCTAGAATTTCATTTGTATAGAGAAATCCCTGGAGAAGAAAATCATTTACAATTAAGATTCACATCTTTACAACTTTTAGTCTTAGGTGAGTCATTTGGTGTACTCATTCAATTAACCTGGTTTTCTTATCTCAAGTACGTATTTACAACATTGATGGTGATGATGATGATGATGATCAAGATTGTGTTTATATAGCATGTTTAAGTTTGCAAAGCACTTTACAAATAGTCTCATTCCAACCTTACAACAATCCTGGGAGATAATCATTATCCCCATATCACAGGTGAGTAAACTGAAGCAGACAAAAATTAATTTGTTAAGGGTCTGAGATCAGATTTGACAAATCCAGGGATCTATCCATTGAACCACTTACCACAATCTGCTAAATGTGTGGAAAGTCATTTGTGCCCACCCTCTGGATATTGGTTTTCTCCTCTCTAATAGTCCTTGACCTTTTCACACTATCTTGTTTGATTCTTGCCCATATCACTCTATAAATCTTCCATAGTGGACTCTCCAGATACACCAGAAGTTATCCTCTCTATATATTTTTAAATTCTATCAGGAATCCCACATCAGCATTCAAGCTGCCCATGTTTTGTTATCCCTCATTCTCTTTACAACCCTGCCTCACTTGCTTTCTCCATGTCCTCCATTATGTTCTTTCTATCATTTCTTTTTTATATGTTAACCATTTGCCATGCTACAGCCTACTTAATCCCACCATGTCTTTTTCTCTGCATCCATGTGGAGCACCTCTATTCATTGGCAAAAGGGACACAGAGTTTGTCCATTATAATTTAGCACTTATTCCTATAATGCCTGGAATTCTATGCAATGTCTTTTTTGGACCTCACAGCAGCCTTGGGAGGTAGTGCTGATGTTTTTATTATGCTTAATTGATAGACTAGAAAAGGTTAGGATATTAAGAATATCAGGATTTCAGAATTCCAAACAGAAAAGCTCTTTTTTTTAGAATAATAGAACATTGATGGCTATGTCATCTAGATTCCAGCTTCTTAAACTGTGGTTTGTAGTCCCATATGTGGGAGTCGTGGAATTATGTTTTATTGTCTGTGAGTGTTTGATTTGCATATATGTAAAAAAAATTTTTTCTCAGTCAAAAATGGCTTATGAGCAAAAAAAAAAAAAAAAATTAAGAAGTCCTGATCTAGATTAAGATGAGGAAACAAGGGCCTGAAGAGGTTAAGTAGATATACCTAGGACCATAGATCTAGAAGGAAAAGGGCTGTCAGAAGCCATCAGATCCACCCCCCTCATTTTACAGAGGGTCAAACTGAGTCAAAAAGAGAAGACATGACTTCTCAAACCAAACTTAGATCATACAGCTAATAAGTAGCAGAACTAGACTCAAAGAATATAATGAATGCGAAAGAAATATATCAATTTTCTATTGTTGTTGTTCTCATCCTTTAGTTTAGAGGTTCTTAACTTTTTGATCTGTCTTGCACTTTCTTGGTAAATGGGAACTATAATCCCTTACTAGAACTATAGTTATAAATTTTTAGAAGAAAACTTAAATTTATGATAGAGATTAGTGAAAATCTGTATTTTTTTCCAAACCAAATACTCAGATGTCTTGATAACTATCTGTGGTCTGTGGACCCAGTTAAAAATCTCCACTCTGATTGCTTAATGTGGTGTCACGGAAAGAGCACTGGATTTGTAATCAGAGCATCAGGGTTACTCCCCCAACAATGTCTGTCTATTTGTCTCTCCTTTATTCATGCTCCCTGTCTCCTCTCTTTGTCTCTCTACCTCCCTCATTTTCTCTGTCTCTCTTGATGTTTCCATCTTTGTCTCCACCTGGCTCTTCCCTCTTCCTTCTTTTTTTGTTCTCTGTCTGTCTCCCTTTTTTATCTCCCAATTCTCCCTCCCTCCCTCTCTCTCTTCTCTCCTTTCTCTCTCTCTCTCTCCTCTCTCTCTCTCTCTCTCTCTCTCATATACACACACATACATGTGTCCACACCATTATTTTGTCACCAATATTCTTGACTTTTCTTCCCATTATTTTTATTTTACATCTCCTTCTGTTTTCTTCCAAGGAGATGCATTTACATGGTGTGTGTGTGTGTGTGTGTGTGTGTGTGTGTGTGTTTCCTTCTCTTTCTCTTTCATGTGCAAAAAATATGATGTGATGGGTAAAATATCAAGAGAAATAAGTCAAATTTTCTGACAGAAATAATCGAGGCTGCATCCATTTCCAGAGTGCCTTGTGAGCTCCAACAATTAAGACACATGGACAGTTTGAACTTTTTACAAAGGATTAATGACATGTGTGCACATGGGGGATAACAATTGCTAATAATTTATAAAATCTCCTCTGGATCAAAGTGGGAAGTTTGGGGGAAGTGAGGCAGGGGGGGGGGGGGTAGAGTTTGAAAGGTAAACACTTTGAAAAGCCATTCAGAGTATCTGCCCTGTCGATTTAGAATTTACCACATTCCATTAACCAACCTAAAATAACTCCTATGGTAATCACCCTTCAGAGGCAGACGCCCGGTGCCGACAAAGGTATTATTAAGTTAAATTACCCTAAAAGGGTTGGATTGGCAGGAAGGTTCAGTCAATGGCTTGGAAAGTCAGGGCCTTGAAGTGGCACAGGTAAACAGATACTGAGGCTCTCCTGCCCAGGATACTGATTTTTCAAGGTCCAGTGCCAAGAGAATTTCAATCGTGTTCTGTGAATATTTCATGGACCAGGTGGCTATGGAATTCCTGTGAGATTAGGGTGGAAACATGTTCGGAGGACAAGGATAGAGGAATCCTATAGTCTTTTTTTTCTGCAGGGAAATTTTTGGAAAAGTGTTTCCTGATAGCTGTGAATGAGGAATGGGCAAAAGATAATGGCATCTAGAACAAAAGCTGGACAAGGTGTCGGCACCATGGACAGGGGACCGAGGTTTGTGCACTATGCCACTGTGACCTTGAAGAAGTTACACTAGCCTATTTTCTTCATCTTTACAATAAGGAGGTTGGAATAGATTATCTCTAAGATCCTTTCCAGTTCAAAACCTGGGACTCATTGAGCCTACAAATAAAGACATCTGTGACCAAGGCCCAAAGACCGCGACTCAAATGTTGACCTGTGACAAGTTAGTTTCTTCACTTTTAAATGCAGACAACATCTTGACCCATATAAGTATGCAGTAAGGGTCACTTTCTTAGCAATAGTACCTTAGCATTCATCTAAACTCTTTCTTTATAGAAAAAAAAAAACTGAGTCCCTTTCCCTGAATTAAAATGATTTGGCTAAGGTCACACTGTTAGAGCCTAAATTCAAAGCTAGATCCTCCTTCTGATTTTATATCCAGTATTCTTATTACCTTTCAGAGTTAATTTCATTTGTCTAGGTAAATCTGAGTCAGTTTCCCCAGTTCAAAGTTCTTCAGTCATCTTATTTCCCCACACTTTGCAGCTAAAGGGAATCAAATATAGGATTCAATCACAAAATAAGGAAGGCAAAGTGTTTTATAATGTGAACTTCTGTAAAAATGTTATCTATCATGGGTTCAAAGATCTTGAGCTGGGAAACTTAGAGGCCATTTAGTTCAAGCACTTCATTTTACAAATGAGGAAACTGAGATCCAGAAGTAGGAAATGACTTGTTCATGGTCATAGTGAATGAGTGACAATATCAGGACATAAATGCTCAGAGCTTTGTCTAAGTAATTTACCCATTAATCCACCGGCTAGAAAGAGATTTCTTTAGGGAAGAAGAAGAGATATTGAGTGGCAGTGGGGAAGGAGATTTTTTTATCAGTGACAGTGTTTAAAATTGTGTCCAAATATAACATATTTTTATTTTTTTCAAGGTATTTTTGCATCCTCTTATCACATACAATTTTCTCCACATCCCTGTAAGGAAAGTAAGTCAGGCATGATTATTTCTGTTTTAAAGGGGGGGAAAGTGACTCAGAGAAGTGAAGTGTTTTGCTCAAGGTCACACACTGAATTAATAAAAGGCTGGGAATGAAAACCAATCCTTCTAAACCAAGTATTTTTAAAATTTTTCTACTAAACTGCACACTTCATGAAAACAGGAAACATGTTCTCTGTGTCTTTTGAACCCTTTGTAGTGCCTGGCCCAGAACTCATCCTCATATTATGTGATGCAATGAAAAGAGCCCCCAGTTAGATTTAGAAGAGATCCAGGATTGAATTTTGAGTCCGTAGCTATGTATAACACTATGGACAAGCCAATTCTCTCTGAGCCTCAGTTCCCTTATCTACAAAATGGGGATTAAACACCCAGCTATACTTAGCATGAGGGAGATGAAGCTCAAATGAGATAATATATGCAAAGTGTCTTGCAAACCTTAAAACATGAGATAAATGTCAGCTATTATTTTTATTCAAATAAAAATAGTTGTTGACAGGTTGATGGAGCAGGTAGTAAATTTAAGGAACACATTATCTCAAGAGGTGTTACAGGCTGACAATGCAAATAACTTTTTCAAAAGCGGGAAGAAATTCTTTAATGACAGGCGGATGATTCAAAGCACAGTACTCTGTACATAGTAGGTACTTAATAAAAGCACAAGGAATTTGTCATAAAGATTTTTTAATTAAGTTGGATTACTATATAATATACACAGTCATTCCTCAATAGGTCTTGAATGGTTGGGGCAGAAATAACAAATCAAAGGCAACCCAGCTAAACTCTCTCAAACATTGCCCTCCAAACAACTTTAAAATAATTTCTCAAAACAAATTTTGGAGTGGAAGAGGAAAAAAAAATCAAGGTGAGACATTTTTCTGGCCTAAGAAAGTCTAGGAGGCCAGCAGGCAATGTTTGTGACACTGAGGCAGAAGCATGTTTGGAGTTTACACAAGCAGCAACAATTGTACCCATAGTAGTCACAGTAACTTTTAAGAGTCATCAGCCCAGAGACACTAAGGAGATCAGATAACTAGTCAGAAAGTGATTACAGAGGACCTTTTGCTGGGTACAGTTGACACTGATTGGCAACTTTATTGCCTACATGCAGTTCTGAGTTGTAGTTCCAGGATACAGAGGAATGTTTGTGCACAGTCATAAAAGAGCTGAGGCCCTGGTCCAACTTCCAAGAAAAAGAGAGCATTAGTACTTGTGATTTCAGGGGATCAGGGATCCTTCCTAAATTAAGATCAGAGAGACCAGGAAAGCAGTGGTCCACAACTCTTCCAGGATTATATCACTTTAGAAGCACCAAAATCTTACAGATTTTTAAAACCAGCTTCAGAAACAGCACAAAAAAGCCTAAAGATTGGGACAGGGTCTCCCCCAAACTGAGCAAAGAGAGCCCTAATTTTAATATAAACTCTAGGGTAAAAAAAAATAGGCTGGAACAATGAGCAAACAATCAAAAATGACCTTTAAAAGCTACTGTAGTGATGGGCAAGACCAAGATATAAATTCAGAAGACAAACATTTGAAAATGGGTACCAAAAAGCCTTTCCAAAAACGCTGATTGGATCCAAGTCTAACAAGAGTTTCTGGAAGTAGTAAAGAAAAAAAGCCTGGTAGAAGAAAAATTGAGAAAAGAGATGAGAGTTATGTAAGAAAATTATGAAAAGAGAATTAGCAGCTTCTTAAAAGAGGCACAAAAATACTAAAGAAAAGAACTAAGAAAAAACAGATGGAAAAGGAGATACAGAATTCTGCTCATTAAAGAAAATAATTCCTTAAAAATTAGGATGAAGAAAGCAGAATCTAATAGCTCCATGAAGCACCAAGAAACAATAAAACAAAACCAAAAGAATGGAAAAATTAAAAAAAGTGAAATATCTCATTAGAAAAATCACTGACCTGAAAAATAAATAAAAAAGAAATAATTAAAGATTTATTGAACTTCCTGACAGCCATGATCAGAGAAAGAGCCAGCAAAACGGATCATAATCCTTCAGGGGTAAAGATAGATATTTAATGAAATAGAGGACTTTCAAACATTCATGATTAAAAAGACCAGAGCTGAATAGAAAATTTGACATTCAAACATAAGATTCCAGAAAAGTATAAAAAAAGCCATGAAAGAGAAATGATAAGGGATTCAATAAAATTAAACTATTTACATTCCTATGTGAGAAGATGATACATATAACTTCTAAGAACTTTATTGTTATTAGGGAAGTTAAAAGGAATTTACATAGAAAGCAGACATAGATGTGAGTTGATTGAATGATCCCCCCGCCCCCCCAAAAAAAAATAAAGAGCTGAGAAAGAGAAATCCACTGGGAGAAGTGAAAAAAATAGAGGTAGAATGGGGACATTTTTATCATATAAAAGAAATGCACAAGAAAAAAGTTTTTACAGTGGAGGGAGAAGTGAGGGGAAGGTTGGCAGGCAATGCTTGAATCTTATTTTCACTGGAATTGGTTCAAGAGGAGATGTATGTATAGATGTATATGTGTATACATACACATGTATATACACAGACACATCTAAGACTTTTGAAGAGGAACAAGATTAAAGAGCTCTCTTTTTATCAGAAGCAGAAGAAAACAGGATGGAGGAAAATGCACAATTAGTAATCATAACTATGTATGGGAATGGAATATTATCACCCATAAAATGGAAGTGGGTAACAAAATGGATTAGGAATCAGAATTCAACAATATGTGGCTTTAAAAATACACTTAAAAGAAAAATACACACAGAGTTAAAAATAAAGTGATGAAGCACAGTCTAATATGCTTCAGGTAAACTAAAAAAGAAAAAAAAAAAGCAGGAAGCTATATTTTGCTTAGAAAGGCACCATAGACAATGAAACAATATCAAAAAAAATTACAATAAGTTTGTCAGATAAAATACCTCTTTCTTAAATATATTCTGAGTATAGAATTGAGTCAAATTTATAAAAAATAAGAGCCATTTCCCAGTTGGTAGATAATCAAAAGATTTTAAGAAGAAATTAAAGCTATCTCTTGTCATATGAAAAAGTGTTCTAAATCACTATTGACTCAAGAAAGACAAATCCAAACAACTCTGAAGTACCACCTGACACCTATCAGAAATGACAAATGCTAAAAAGAATGAGAGGAAAATAGTAGAAACTATTAAACTAGTAGAAAGTAGTATTAAAATAGTAGAAATTAAGAAACTGTTAATGGAGAACTAGTCCAATCATTCTGGAAAACAATTTGGAATTATATCCAAAGGATTATACCTTTTGACCCAGAAATACCACTACCTGAAAGAAATCAAAGGAAAGGGGGAAAGGATCCATCCATACAAAAGTTTTTTATAGCAGCTCTTTTTGTGAGGGCAAAGAATTGGAAAGTGAAGGGATGTTCAGCAATTAGGGAATGACTGAATAAGTTGTGACTTCTGATTGTGATGGAATACTGTGATCCTGTGGGAAATGATGAGAGGGATGGTTTCAGAAAAAAAAATATGACAAGATTTATATGAACTGATGAAAAGTGAAGTGAGATGAACTGGGAGATCATTGTGCCCAGCGAAAGCACTGTTACAATGATGATCAACTGTGAAGACTTGGTTACTTTTATTAATACAGTGATCTAAGACAATTCCAAAGGATTCATGATGAAAAAATGCTATCTACTTCCAGATAGAGAACTGATGAACACTGAGTGCAAATTGAAGTATAATTTTTCACTTTCTTTATTTTTCTTGCTCTTTTTGAAATATAGCTAATATGGAAATAAGTTTTGCATGATTTCACATGTATAATTTATTGCCTGCCTTCTCAGTGGGTAAGGGAGAGATGGGAGGGAGGCAGAGAATTAGGAACTCAATTTTTTTTAAAAAAAGATGTTGAAAATAAATACTTTTTCAATGTGTCTATAAGTGAGTGAATAGATGAATGAATAAATGAATGAATGAAAAAGTATATGTTATGTACTTACTATTTAACAGGCATTTATGCTAGATGCTGAAGATGAATATGAGACAGTTCCTGACCTCATCAAGATTATAATCTAATAGCAGAAGAAACCATGTATAAAGGTAAGAAGGTTACTGTGCCCAAAGCAAGAGGTGGAATGAGTGGGTGGGTGGAAGGAAGATGGATGGATGAATTAATATACACATAAATGAGTTGGTTGGTACCATTCCAGAAGTATCCTCACAGCTCTAAGGATAAAAGTATCAAAGAAAATAAAGAACTTTCCCAACAATCAAGCCCAACCAATCCCATTTATCCTACTTTCTATAAAGTTAGATAGAAGAGGGAGATAGGAAGAAAGGGAGGATGAAAGAAAGATACTGAAGGTCACTCAGCAAATGTGAGTAGGAAGCTGAACTAGAATTGTGATGTTTAAACATGTTATCATTTCAAGATCCATTTTTTTTTACTACAATCATTAAGGTTTCAGCATGATTAGTCTTAGGATAGCCACCTGGAGGTAAATTACAAAGTACAAAAAGCTTCTTCATATGTGGATGAATTTGAATATGTCTTGAAGAAACAGAATCTATAAACCACCACACATTTATTAAGTACTTAGTTTATTCCTGCCACTCTATTAGGTGCTAGGGATTCAAAGAGGAAGAAGAAATCATCACTGTCCTTAAGGAGTTTAAATTTGCATAAGGAGAGACAACATGCATTTCAATAAATATATAATTAGGAAGAAACTAAATGTAAGTTAAATATTTAGTACCTTTCCAGAAGTAGCCTCACCTCTTTAAGGATAGAAGTATCAAAGAAAATAAGAGAACTTCCCAACAATTAAGTCCAACCAATACCACTCTTGTTCCTCTCTCTGTAAAGTTAAATAGAAAAGGGAGATGGGAATATCAGTATATCTAGTAGGAAGAGAGGAAAGCTGAGAGAGATACTGAAGGTCACTCAGCAAATGTGAGTATGGAGGAACATCTGAATGTGAGGCTGGGAAAGAACTGGGAAAGTTTCCCTATCTGTCAAATGAGAATATGGTAGAAGAAGATATAATGAAGTGACTTTGTTTCTAATATTAGTTGTCTAATTAACTTACTGCACGCCCTATTTAGAGCTCACTCTCCTTTATGAAATGGATTCCATCTTGGTTTACTAAATGATCCTGAAAGTGCTTTCCACCTCTGACATTCTGTGTTCTAAAGTTTTTTTTTTCTTTTTTCCATTTCTGTCTTCTAAAATCCTTTCTGTGACATTTTAATTTTAAAGGCTATTTTGGATCTTGACAGTCTGTATTCTAAGTCTTCTATTAGTCCTGATATATAATCTTCTAAAGTCTCTTCTGTCTCTAAAGTTCTTTATGATAATGACATTTATAAAATTCTCAACATGTATTATCTTATTTGATTCTTATAAAAACCCAGCAAGTTACATACTATACTTCAGAATATTATTCCCATTTTTACTGATTAATAAAGAGGTTCAGAGAAATAGTCTTCAGATTGAAGTGGAACCAGATCCCAAAGAGAACAAAGGAAATGTGTTCAAATATGTACAAAAATACTTATATAGATCTTTTGGGGGTGACAAAAATTGGAAATTTAGGGAATACTCATCCATCGAGGAATGGCTTGACATTCTATGACACATAATTATGTTAGAATACTATTGTTCTGTTAAAAAAAATAATAATAAAGAGCAGGATGCTTCCAGAAAAATTTGGTAAAATTTATATAAACAGATTAAAAATGAAGTGAGAAAAACCAGAAGAACGTTGTACATGGCAACAGCAAGATTGTAAAGTTGCTCAACTGTGAAAGACTTAGCTACTCTGATCAACATAATGATCAAAGACAATTCCAAAGGACTCACGATGAAAATGCTAATCACCTCAGAGAAATAACAAACTGGAACACAGATTGATGCAGACTCTTTCACTTTATTTTTTCATACTTTTTTTTTACAACATGGCTAATACAGACATGTGTTTTGTATGACTTCACATGTATAATTGACATTTCTTGCCTTCTCAATAGATGGGGCAGGGGTTAGAGAGAGGAAGAGAATTTGGACCTCAAGATTTTAAAAAATGATTATTAAAGTATATTTTCTCCAAAGAACACTGGATTTGGAATCAGAGGATTTTGCTAAAAGCCCAACGCTGTTGTTAACTATCATTCCCAGTTATGACTCATTCAACATCTATGATCTTCGGTTTTTTAAAATCTGTTTGAACAGAGGTTTGAACAAAATGCCTTATGAGAGGCCTTTACCTCTATGACTTTAACATCCCATGAACCTAGCTATATCATCTGGGACAAGTCACTAATTCTCTCTGAAATTGAATTTCCTCATTTGAAGGGGTTGATCTGATGGCTTCTGAGGTCCATTTTAAAGGTTCTATATCTATGATCCTAATTCAAATGATTTTCCTCCTTGGGCCTCAGTTTCTTCACCTGTAAAATGAAGGTGTTGAACCAGATGATCTCTGAGTACAATTCTATTTCTAAATATATGATATCATGTCTTGCCCATATGCTAGAGGCAAGATTTGAATCCATATCCCTCCTGACCTCTGTTTCAACATTCTTTGCATTATGCAGCCCATAATCCCTGTTGATATCATTTTCCTGGAATGAGTATGGTTTCCTCATCATGAAAATACACCTACCTGTGGGGCAGAGTCACAGGGGCCATTCTATTTAAGGTCTGCTACCCTTTGGCTTCCCAAGGGAGGTTTTTTTAAGCTTAGTCTGCTAATCAAATCCCTGACCTTCATAAGTCTGAAACAGATACTTCCCACCCATCACTCCAACAGCAACAACAACAGCTTTATGAAATCTGGAGAGTCTGGAGAAGTGATTAAGCCCACATAGCAGCCTCCTCTAGCTAGAGGGATCATTTGCACTTCAGGACGCTGACATCTGTGCCCTTTCACATCTGGAATCTATGGAGTACTGTTCTCAGGTTATCTGGTAGAATGTAGAAAATGAGAAGTCTGTCAGCTAGAAAGCTAAGGCAGGTGGGAATGAATGAGGCACACGAGGGGGGCTGAAAATGTCCAGCCTGCCCTCTACTTCCCATATCCACCAATTTGCATCTTATTCCCATACCAAACATAAGAAGAAAGCGTCTTAGAGAAAAATTATAAAGTCAGAAAGTCTTAATGTTCTCCATCCTCAACTCACCTCCCCCCAACACACGCTAAAATTACCTATATTTCCCCAAAGGATACCTAGGTCTCTTTAGCTCTTTTTCTGCTGGAAAGGGAACTAAGCCAGTGAATTTGTTCACACTGGAAACAGAACAGAGAGGGGAACTGGAAATCAAGAGATTTTTTTCTCATCCCCAATCTCCTGCTCATTAACGAACTGGGAAATTTGGGTAAAGCAATTCAACTCTCTGCATTCTAATATCCTATAATATAAAACAAGAGGTTTAGAAAAAATAATAATAGTTGGCATTTATCCAACACTTGAAATTACAAAATGTATTACACTGGTTATCTCTTATAAAGCAGCTTTAGGTAGACTGGGATCCAAGTCCATGGCTCTGATTATTACTAAAATATAATGCCACTCTGAGCCTGTGTCTTAAGGGCTCTCCCAACTCTGACATTCTCTGCTGTTCTGTGGTTCCTCCCAGTCAAATATTTCATGTTCTATGTCCCCCTCAGCTTCTAATATGCTTCCTGATTCTAACACTGTGTTCATTATATCATAGACAAAGATGAAAGGTACCCTAAAAGAAATCTATTTGAACCCTTCATTTGAGAAATTTGAACTTTGAGCCACAGGGACATTGTTAATTTTCAAGTTTTATAGGTTCTAAGTAACAGAGTTGTGCTTTACTTAGGTCCTGTGATTCCAATTTCAGTGATCTTTCTATTATATCTAAGGTCTCTCTCAGTTCTGACATCCCATGATAATTTAAGTTTTTCCAAATCTGGCATTCAATGATCTAAGATATCCTCCCAAATTAGTGTTATTTTAAGTTCCTCTTCTAGTCTCTGATGTGAAATGTTCTTTGTTTAGGGCCTCTTCCCATTTTCAGAATCACAGAATCGGAGATCTAGAATGAATCTCAGAAGCCCAGTCTACTCCAAGTTTTATATAAAAGGAATCTACTAACTACCACCTCCCTGACACATAGTCATCCAGCCTGTGTAAAAAACCACCAAGGAAGAGAAAACTGTCATCTCTCAAGTCATCACACATCCGCATTTATAAAGTGCAGGAAGAAATATACTTAAGGCTCAGTATATTGATTTAAACAAGATGTTAACTCAGTGGAATTGATAAGACAATGGTTATCTAGTTCAGCATGTGAGTGTTCTAATTCAGTATGATTGCCCTAGTGATATAATGATTGGTTTATATTCAATATATTATAGTGATGTAATTGTAATAGAGCATATAAACTGGGACAAACTCAGCCAGAGACAGACTCGGAGAAGACAGAGGGCCAGAGGCGGGAGCTCCAGCTTTTGGACTCTGAAAGACTTCAAGAGAGAAACATTCCATTTTCATCAGCCTCATGGTGGCTCTCCTGCTTCCCCCATTGAGACCAAGGCCTATCTGAAGGGCCTCCAGAAAGCTAGCCCAGGCCCCCGGCAAGGATACAGACTGTGAAGGAGACAATAAAGACTTTTGAACTTTATCCCTGGCTATTCTCGTGGTAATTACTCTGCTGAAATGAAGGTTGGTCCCAAGACCTCCAGAAAGCTAACCAGAACCTTACTCACATTTAGACAACTCTAGCTATTAGGAAATTTGTCTTGGTATCAAGTCTAAATTTGCCTCTTTGCAACTTCCACTGATGACTTCTAGTTTTGTTTTGCTTTGTTTTTCCCCTCTCTGTAGCTCAAAAGAACAATACTTGAAATTCTATGTACTGTTTTCCAAAGTCCTTTCCAGCTCTGGCAATTTTGCATATAATGCTGACTGCTTACTTCCTTCAGTACTTCCCTTTATTTCCCTAGAATTTGGTAAACAATAGTTTCCTATTCCTAGGCATGATCCCTCACCTTAATGAAGTTAGAGATAGGCTTAGTGATTTTTTATAGTCCATCTTAGTTGCTCTAGAATGGTTTGACAATTAAGTAATGAGTAATTGGAGTGTGTCAAATCATAGGCACTTCTTTGACTCAGAAAGAGTGTGACTGTAATCATTTTAGGTGGATATACTTCACTTAAATCCAATTCATGAACAAATCAGAACATCATGTGTGATGCCATTAGTTCTTTTCAAAAGCAAATGATTAAAAAAAAAAAACAGAAAGAGATTACTGGGTACCTCTGTGCTAATACTGGATACAGGACCAAATGTCATTTGGCAATTACATTGCCTATACTCAATTGTGGTTCAAAATTTAAGGGAAGAAAGAAACATTTTTGGTCAAGAGTGAGTGGAAGCCATGAAGGACAGTACCACATTTGAACCCAAGGGATCAGTGACCCTGAGGAAACATATCTTTTTTTGGTCCCAAGGGAGAAGAGGTCCTGAGGAGTAATGTCAATTGCAATCCGAGGAGATCAGAGATCCTTCTAAAGTAAGGACCAAAATACAGATTAAGAGAGCATTCTATACCACCAAGAAAGCACTGAAAACTTCCAACTTCCAAAAACTAGAACATAAAACTGTAGCATGAAAAAGCATGAAGTCTTAAATGGAGTTCCTCCACCACTGCACAGAGAACAGAACCAAAAATAAGCATAAAGTCCCAAATAAATATATAGGATACAAAAATGAATAAACAACAACAATGACAACAATTATCTGCTATGGTAACAGGTCAGATCAAGACATAAACTCAGAAGAAGGCAATAAAGTCAAAACAGCTATAACTGAAGCCTAAAAGATCTATGTAAACTGGACCCAAGTACAACAAAGATTCTTGAAGGAGCTAAAAATTACTTTTCAAACACAAATATAAAATGGTAAAGGAAAAATTAGATAAAGAAATAAAATCAAAGGAAGAGAATTGTGAGGGGAATGCAATTAACAGATTGATAAAAGAAGCATAAAAATACTTTAAAAATCTTCAAAATAGAATTGGCTAAGTGAGACAAAAGATTTGAAAAAAGTTCCTTGAAGAAAATAAATCCTTAAAAATTAGAATTGATCAAGTGAAGCTAATGACATCAAGAGACACCAAGAAATAAAAGATCAAATCCAAAAGAATGAAACATAGAAAAAAATTGTGAAACATCTTATTGGAGAAACAACTGACCTAGAAAACAGATTGAAGAGAAAACAATTTAAGAATTATTAGATTATCTGAAAGCCATTCTCAAAAAAGAGCCTACATATCATATTTCAAGAAATTATGCAAAAAAAAACCCTGTTCCTAATATTCTAGAACAAGAGGGTAAAATAGAAATTGAAAGAATTCATCATTGCTTACCACCTAAAAGAGATCCCAAGATTAAAAAGGAAAACTCCCATGAATATTACATCCAAATTCTGAATTCCCAAGTTAAAGTAAAAATATTTCAATCAAAAATAAAGAAATCATTCAAATATGAGGAAGCTTTCAGGTAAACAAAGATTTAGCAAATATCACATTAAATGGGCAGAGAGCTTCGAACTTGATATTCTGGAAAGCAAAAGAACTGGAGTTACAACCAAGAATCATTTAGCCAGCAAAATGACTATAATCCTGCAGGAGAAAAAACAGATATTTAATGAAATAGCAGACTTTTAAGCATTAAACAAAAAACCCAGAAATGAATGAAAATTAGATTTTCAAGGAAAAGATAGGAGAAAAATAAAAAGGTAAACATGAAAGAGGAATCATAACAGACTCAATAAGATTAAATTGTTTATTTCTAAATATATTTCTAAAATCTTTAACATTATAAAGGTATTTAGAAGAAAGAATTTGGGAGTGAGCTAGTTGTATTGGGATGATGTAAAAATGGATAGACAAGAAATAAAATGCTCTGGGAGATGGTGAAAAGGAGAGAAAGAACAGGAAATTTATCTCATGCGCAAGAGAAATACAAGAAAGAGCTTTTCAAGTTAAGAGGGAATCATCTAAATTGGTTCAAAAAGAGAAAACATATGTACATACTCAATTGGTAAGAGAAACTTATCTTACTTATTAGGGAAGAAGAAGAGGAAAGAATAAGAGAAAGGGAGAGATGAAAAAAGGGATGGCAGAAAAACAAGGCAGTGCACAGAAGCAAGGCAGCCTTTAAGAAAAAAACAGAATAAAAAGAAGATAGAAAGAGATAAGCAGAAGAAAATAAGATAGTGGGGAAAGTGCAATTAGTAATCATAACTATAAATGTGAATGGGATAAACCAAATAATAAAACAGAGATGATAGCATAGTGGATTGAAAAACACAATTCTGTTTATAAGAAATTCACTTGAAACAGAATGACATACACAGTTAAATAAGGGAGTGGAGCAGAATCCATTATGTTTCAGCTGAAGAAAAAAAAAAAAAAGACAGATGTAGTAATCATTATCTCAGAAAGGTAAAAGCAAAAATATTGCTAATTAAAAGGGATAAGCAAGGAAACCAAATCTTGCTCAAAGGAATCATAGACAATGAAGTGATATCAATACTAAACATGTATGCACCAAATGACATAGCATCCAAATTCTTAAAGGAAAAGTTAAATGAATTATAGGAGGAAATAAACAATAAAACTATTCCAGTGAAGGACCTTAATTTTTCTTTATCAGGGCTAAATAAATCTGATCATAAAATAAATAAGAAAAGTCAAAGAGATCAATAGAATCTTAGAAAAGTTGGATATTATAGATCTCTGGAGAAAACGAAATGGGAAGAGAAAGGGACATACCTTTTTCTCAGCTCTATGTGGCACCTTTACAAAAATCGATCATGTGCTAGGGCATAAAAACCTCATAACAAAATGCAGAAAATAGAAATACTAAATGCATCATTTTCAGACCATAATAGAGTAAAAATTACATTCAATAAAGGGTCATAGCAACATAGGTTAAAAATTACTTGCAAACTAAATAATCTAATCCTATAGATTGAATGGGTCAAAGAACAAATCATAGGAACAATCAATGATTTCATTAAAGAGAATGACAAAAAGATAGCGTTCCAAAATTTGTGTGATGCAGCCAAAACAGTACTTAGGGGAAATTTTTATATCTCTAAATGCACATATCAATAAAAGAGAAAGAGCAGATCAATGAAATGAGCATGCAACTAAAAAAAAAAAAAAAAACCTAGAAAAAAGAATAAATTTTAAATCCCCAATTAAAATAGAAATCCTGAAAATAAGAGATTAATGAAATTGAAAGCTAAAAATCATTAAACTGATAAACAAATATCAGAACTAATTTTATTTTTAAAAATAGCTAAACCATTGTTTTATTAGATTTTTTAAAAAAGAAGAAAACCATGTTAGCAGTATCAAAAATGAAAAGGGTGAATTTTCCACAATAAAGAGGATATTAAAATAATAATTAGGAGCTATTTTCCCCAATTACATGTCAATAAATCTGACAATCAAAGTAAAATAGATAAGAGTTTTTCAAAAATATCAACTGCTCAGATTAACAGAAAATAAAACAGACTACCTAATAACCTGATTTTAGAAAAAGAAATTGAATAAGCCATCAATAAGATCCTGAAGAAAAATCCCCAGGATCAGATGGATTCATAAATGAATTCTGCCAGACTTTTAAGGAATAATCAATCTTAATACTATCTAAACTATTTGAAAACATAGGTAAAATGTTATATTCATTTTATGATACAAACATGGTTTTGACACTTAAATCAGGGAAAGCAAAAACAGAGAAAGAAAACTATTGATGAATTTCCTTAATTAATTAATCAATGCAAAAAAATTCAAGTGAAATAATACCAAGGGGATTATAGTAGTATACCACAAGGATCATATACCATGACTAGGTGGAAATTAAACTAGCAATGCTGGACTGCTTTGATTAGTAAAACTATCAGCATAATTAATCATATCATTAACAAAAACAAAAAATATATAATTATATCAGTAGCTGTGGGGAAAGCCCATGACAAAATATAATACTCATTCCAATTTAAAAAATAAACCACACTAGAAAGCCTAGGATTCAATAAAGACATTCTTAAAATGACAAGTAGTGTCTATCTAAAACCAACAGCAAGCATTATTTGTAATGGAGCTAAACTTAAAGCCTTCCCGATCAGATCAAAAGTGAAACTAGAAGATCCATTATCACCACTAATATTATTTTTACTAGAAATGCTTGCCATAGCAATAAGACAAGAAAGAGAAATTGAAGAAATAAAAAGAGAAATAAAAAATAAGGAAACAAAACTATAATTTTTTTGTAGATAATATAATGCTATTTTGGTTCTTTGAAAAACCTAAATAGTCACTTTGTACACTTGTTGAAACAACTTTATCAAAGTAGCAGGACATTAAGTAAACTCACCTAAATCATCAGAATTTCTATATACTACCAACAAAACTCAGCAGCAAAAGATAAGATAATTTTCATTTAAAATAACTGTAAACATTGTAAAATACTTGGTAGTTTATCTGCCAAGAAAAACCCAGGAATTATATGAAAATAATTACAAAACACATTTCACACAAATAAAGACAGTGTTCAATAATTGGAGAAATATTAATTAGTCATAGGGAGGAAATAAAGACAGTGTTCAATAATTGGAGAAATATTAATTAGTCATAGGGAGGCTGAGCCAATATAATAAATATGACAATTCTAAGTTAATTTACTTATTCAGTGTCACAACAATCAAACTACCCCTCAGACAAACTGAGACCTGGAAAAGGCCTGAGCTTACAAAGGCCAAGGTCTTCCATTATATCCAGGGTCATCTTCTGTTGTTCTGATTTATGCTTGCCATTGAACCCCGCTGACTTTGGAAGAAAGAGACTGATCATTTGCACACTCCTGCCTCACTTAATTCCAATTTGTTTCAAGCCAAGATATCACTTTCTTCATCCTTTTAAAAAATGAAGAACAAACAACAATCTGTGAGTAATAGTAGTTGCCCCAGTGAAGATGCAACTGGCCAGTTCCAGTGGGGTAATTCTGCTCCTTTCTTCCTTCCTTCCTTCCTTTCTTCCTTCCTTCCTTCCTGCCTTCCTTCCTTCCTTCCTGCCTTCCTTCCTGCCTTCCTTCCTGCCTTCCTTCTTTCCTTTGTTCATTCCTCATTCTCTCTGTTCACTTGGGGAATCATGTATTTACATGTAGGTGTTCTACCTAAAGGAAAATGGATTTCTTGAAATAGAACGCTAGA